>NW_028181424.1:425000-565000 GCF_964211825.1 Aythya ferina
CTGTGCCAGGCTTGGAGGGGCTGCAGGGAACATGCCAGGGGCTGGAGGGGCTGCAGGGACCATGCCAGGGGCTCGAGGGGCTGCAGGGTGTGTGACAAGGCTTTGAAGGGCCTCAGGTCCTGCCGCAGTGGTTGAAGTCGATGCAGGGAACATCAGAGTTGTTGGAGAGGCTGCAGGTAGAATGCCAGGGCTTGCAGCAGCTGCAGGCTGCGTCACAGCTTTGCATCAGGTCAAGACGCATTTTCCTAGAACCATACATTTCCTCCTGAAGGGGCTGAAGAGCATGGAATGGTCTTCAAAATGCACAGAGCAGACCCCAGCAAATGTAGAGCTGCTGCTAGCAAGTAGGTAACTTTATTGTTCCTGTTGTTAATTTTGTTTCACAACAACAGATGCAAATATGTATCTTGAATGAGGGCAAAGGTGACCTTGGATCTGAAGCACACAGGCGTTCGCTAGTGTCCCCCCATCTGGAGTGAATCCAGAATGACTCGGAAGGAAAAATAAAGTCCAAACCAGTGCGTTGTGATAAAGAGAGTTTAATAGGGTAGAAAAGGAATAAAAACCAACAAAATAATAAATAATGATACTTACAGTTTATAAGATATTAATATATAAAAATATTTAATACTATTAAATACTTATAATTTTATAATAATAAAACAATGCCATACCGTACAACACAGTCAATAAAGTGGATTTAATTAAATAAATAAGAAAACCAATAAATTAAATGAAAATTAAAAAATTTAAATTTAATACAAATAAAACCCATTTTTCCCATTCCAATGAATTGCTATCCCCATCATCACTTCCCATCCCACTGATCATTTGCTATCCCAAAGACCTCCCAGTTCTTATCCCCTTGGCATGCCAGTGCAAGAAGAAGTGCTCTGCAGGCAGAGGCCTTGCTGAGTGACCACCTAAGGAGAGGAATTTGATCCAGAAGGCAGGAAAGAAGAGCAATGCCCCGAAAGAAGAAGCAAGTCTTGTCTCTCAGCCCTTTGGTGTCCCAAGCAGCAGTTGCCATGGCCAAGCTTTCCCAGCCCAGCTGCTGCCAGCATCTCCCCAGCTTGCCATTGCCACCTTCCTGGGTGAGGCGCGCGCGCATTTGCCATTGGCGCTGTTGCCATCCCTGTGAGTGGCAAGCCCATCCCCTAGCTCCAGCACGAGAGAGGGGAGAGGGCAAGCGAGAGGGGCAAGGGCTGAGGAGCGTGGCTGAAGCTGGAGCAGGTGCCTGCAGAGGTCTCTGTGCCTGCCTGGGTGCTGCGGGGGCCGTCGAGGAGAAGCCCGAGGTCGGTCACGGGTAGCTGGAGCCTGGCACTGTCGGCGGGGCGCTGGGCATGCTGCTGGGGCTGCTGGAGGTGGGCTGCGGCTGCACACAGGCCAGCTGGCACGCTGGCCCCAGCGCCTTGGCCCTGGCCCCCAGCGGCTGCAAAGTCTCGCTGGGGGTCTTTGTCCCCGGCTGCTGGCGCTGCAGCGTCCTGGCCCCGCTGGCCTGGGGACAGAGCCTGTCCTGGGGCCGCACGGCACGGGGCTCCCCACTCGGAGTCTCCGGCAGCAGCCGCGCTCTGCGGGGAGGTGGCGCCGCTGCTCCTTGCCCCCCTGCAGCCCCCGGGCTTCGCGCTCTCTTGCTGGGTGCCGTGGTGCTGTTGATCGCCAGCTGCTGCGCGCTGCTGCCTGCTTCCCTGCTGCTGCCAGCCACCGTGCTGCTGCCAGCCGTCTTCCCCTGGCACGGTCTCTTGCGGCCTTGGCCAGCCTGGCCCAGCAGCGTCTTCCTCTCCTTGCCGGGGGGGTTCTCCGTCGTCGGCCTCCTGTGCTGGCAGCTCTGCGCTGTCCCGGGGGTGCTGCTGGGCGCAGGGCGCTTGGCCCCCCGCTTGGTGCCGGTGGACGCAGGGGCAGGCGGGGGACTCTTGAGGGGACCCAGGGGGCGTTTGGGCAGGGGTCTCCTATGGTCAGTGCGGCCCTTGGGGTTGGGGCGTTTCTTGGGGGAACTCAGGGGGGATTTGGGCTGGGGTCTACGAAGGGCACTGCGGCCCTTGGGGTTGGGGCGTTTCTTGGGAGAACTCGGGGGGGATTTGGGCTGGGGTCTACTAAGGGCACTGGGGACCTTGGGGTTGGGGCGGGTCTTGAGGGAACGCTGGGGGGGTTGGGGCAGGGGTCTACTAAGGGCACTGAGGAGCTGGGTGTCAGGGAGGCTCCTGGGGGGACTCAGGGGTGGACTGGGTAGGGGGCTCCTAAGCGCACTGGGCAGGGGACTGGCTGCAGGGCTGAGCGGGGGGCTCACTGCTGGCACGACGGGGGACTGCAGCGACAGCCCACCCTCAAGCTTCTCGGGGCGCAGCCCAGGGGTTGAGGGGACCTCACCGAGGGCTCCTGTGGCTTCCAGTCCCTGCGTGCTCGGCTCCTCGATGTCCTCGCAGAGGTCGGGCAGCTGCGAGAGGAAGCGGCTGAGGGCAGGACTGCTGGGCAAATCGGGGAAGGCGTCCTGGGGCTCCACGGCATCGAGCCAGCTGAGCAGCTCCTCCATGCCGGGGATGGGGATGTCCAGGTCGGCCAGGAGCTCGTCCTGCATGTGCTGCAGCTGCTGGCTGTCCCCTGCCAGCTCTGGAAAGGCCTCGGCAAAGGCATCAGGGCCCAGCTCGGGCAGCTGCGGGGGCTCCTCAGGCACCTGCGGGGCTGTCGCCGCTGAGGACGAAGCAAGAAAATCCCCCAAGACGGGCGATGTCAGCTTTCCCATGGCCCCTGGGTGTGGGGCGCCCAGCGGCCGGCTGTGCCAGCCCCAAACTCACCGTCAGGCGTCGCCGTCTGGGTGCTGGCGGTCCTTGGAGCCTGGGCAGGCTTGGGGGCAGTGGGGCCGGGCAGCGGGGGCCCCTGGTCCTCGCTGAGCCCCACGGCGTGCAAGCAGGGCTCCGGCAGCTGCCCCCGGCTGCTGCTCAGGGTGCGGGGCGTGGGGAGCGCCTGCCCCCGCAGCGGAGGCCCCGGGACGAGGGGTGGCGGGGGGTTGCGCTGGGCGGGGGCCTGCAACAGGCAGGTGCCTGCGGGGTGCAGGAGCTCCCCATGGAGCACGGCCCTGGGCCCCAGCCCCAGCGCATGGTGGGGTACCAGTGTCCCCGTCACCATGGGCTGTCCCCACTGATGGACACAGGGGGCACAGGGAGGAGCGGTGTGGGGGAGCTGCCCCCCGGCGGGGAGCTGCACCAGCTGCAGCTGGTGCCCCATGGTTGGGAGCTGCACCAGCTGCAGGTTTTGCTCCACAGCGGGGAGCTGCACCAGCTGCAGGTTTTGCCCCACAGCGGGGAGCTGCACCAGCTGCAGCTGGTGCCCCACGGCGGGGAGCTGCCCCACGGCGGGGAGCTGCCCCACAGCAGGGAGCTGCCCCCCGGCGGGGAGCTGCCCAAGCTGCAGGTGGTGCCCCTGGGCTGGGAGGTGCCCCCCAGGTGGCAGCTGCACCCCGGCGGGGAGCTGCAGCACCTGCCCCTGGACCCCCGGCACCACGTGCCAGACGGTGGCCTGGGGCAGCGCGGAGGGGAGGGTGGGTACCTGCGGGGGCTGCAAGGGCAGCGCCGTCGCTCCGGGGAGGGAGGGCAGCAGCCAGGCAGCCACCGTTGGCGGCACGGCTGGGACGACGAAGGGGGAGTTTTGCGTCTGCGCAAGCCGCGGAAGCCGTCTGGGGAAACCCTCTGTGGGAAAAAGGCCGCTGGGCTGAGCTCTGGGGCGCTGGGCTCGCCAGCAGGGCCGCAGCCCCGGGAGGAGCGGGAGCCGGCTGCTGGACCTGCCATGGTGGCTGGAGAGTGGGGCGGTTGCTTGGGGAACCCGGGCAACGGGGGTTCCGTCCCAACGGCTCACCAGCCCCTCGCCGACATCTTGGGGAGGACTGCAGGCTTTGGACCCAAGCAGGCTGCCCAGCGCAAGACTTGGCCATGTTCATTAGAACATTACTAGCCTCTAAGCCTCATGGCATCACCTTCCATCTTGACTGCTAAACCTCCTTGCTCCCTACTATCTTCTTTGCCAAGATACAGCTGTCCGTCCACATTTACTTTTCCTACTTGGCTGGACTGAATTTAAGAAGGGAGCTTGCAACTCTTCCTCTTGTTTGCCACTTCATCATCAAACCAAATGAAAACCATTTGCCTTTAACCTCTTTATTTCAGGCCTTCTTTCCTAGTGGTCATTCAAAACTGGGAAAAAAATAGTCTACCAAGTGGGGTTTTTTTTTGATTTGATAATAAGTCTGCAGACTGTTAAGTCATCAAGCACTTCAAGACTGTTTGAAATAATCTCGAGATTAATATAAAAGGAATTCCTCACACACGCTGCGGCCGCTTACCTTTAGTATAGTCGTTGGATGCGATGGAGCAGTATTTCTTGCTTTCGCCTGCACTGGAAGTCTTCCCTTCCTTGTAAGGTTGTTTACTGCTCTCACTTCTGCATTATTCACATGAAGAGCCATCTGGAGGATGGGATTCTTCCTTCTTCTCCCGCGTTATCTTCTGGAAACGAGGATCTAAGTGTTCCAAGGAGCCTTTTGCTTTCCTGGTGTTTCTCCTTTTTCTTCTTTTTCTTCTCCTTTTTCTTCTTTTTCTTACGCTTGCGATTGGCATTGTCAAAGCGGAGCGCACAGAAACACAAATCATGAAGTCTGAAAGAAACATGCAAGTTAAAAAGGGAAAAAAAGATGTGGCACTTGTTGCCTATATGAAACCTGATTTATTTTACCACAGGTGATGATTTGCAGCATGTCAGCTATTTTGTGGTGCTTTGTGCACACGCAACTTACTTTAGATGCAGCAAACTTAAGCCGTCAGATTGAAGGACCATAGGTCCTGGTTTGTACACAGATCATTAACAACGGCTAGCTCTGGAATATGTGCAAGCAGAAAAAATCTTTTAACCTAATCTGGAATGGTGTACGGATGTGATTCGAACTATGTGGTCCAAAGCTAGTGCTCTGACACAATTCAGCAAGAGCTTTCCTGTCTTCACTGATCAACCTAACAACATGATCCCCAGCCAGCTGGTGCTATCTAAAGAACTTAGAAACTACCAGGAAAAAAAAAAAAAAAAAAAAAAAAAGACATGAGAAGCACCCAGAAAAGAATTAGGATAAAAAATGCGGAGTATGCCGGAATCCTTGCTTACTTGGAATCCTTCTATCCATCTTTATCCTTAGACTTCTTTTTCTTCCAGAACTTGTGATATTTTTGCATTTTTTTCACCACCTACAAGCTCCTTTTCTATCTTTCTGTCTTTCCTTCCTATTTCACTTTCACTACCTTCTGCACGGGTATATTTTCTTTTTCTGTTTCCTTCTGTTTCATTTTTCTGGCGACAGTTCTCCAAATGAGCTGACACAGGTGGAAGCGCGTGTCTTTCACGAGAATGTCTTCTGGAATGTTGCTGAGGTACCGAGCAACGATGCAAGTCTGCTCGGGGTGTGCTAAAGCGACGTACATCTTCCTCTCTCAAGAGGGAACCGTGAGGCCATCCGCTTTTGTAATGATAATGCTTATGTGACCTGCTGTAGTAAGTTGCAGTCGATCTGTCAAAGGCTGAATCGCCGTGAGAGAACTTTCTCTCTCTACTGTCTCCTGTCGCATGAGGTGAATAGTAATCCTTGTAATAGCCACATCTTTCCCATCTCCGTGCTTCGTCTCGATAGTATCTTTCTCTGCTCCAACTTCTTTCCCCTTTGGATCGGTAGTACCTATTGCTACCTTGTTCTGATCTTCCTCCGCTGCCAGATCTGTACTTTGAATATTTGACTGCTCTTCTGCCATTCTCAGGGCTGTTTCTTTCACGAGGGAAAGATCTGTACCTGCTTCCCTCCCAGTACTCCTGCTTGTGACTCTTTTGCTCAACAAATTCCACGCTCTGAGAACACCTCCTCTTGCTGGAAGGACCTGCTTTTTGACTCTCCTTCTCTTCACTAGGAGCATGTTCCCTCTTGCTTCGGTAATGCTCTTTCTCAGTGGTTTTAGTCTTGTCCTTTGTATCTTGGCGTCTATCTGCAATAGCTAAGGAAGAAAGATTGTTAGAGCTATATTCAGTGTCAGACTCGAGAGAGGAAGTATGCCGCAATTTCTCACCAGGCTCACAAGACTCTTTGCCGGACAAAACATTTTCTTTTGAAATGAGGTCACGTTCTTTTGATCTTCTTGCTTTCTCCTTGTCTCCACGGTCATCACATTGGTACTGGGCGAGGTATTCATCATTCCCAGGAGATTTCGGAGGTTCCGCAACACTGCATAAAATAAAAACCCATTTCTCACTTCTGCTGAAGGACGTGAATATTAAGAGTAAAACCTTCCAAAGGCAAACAAACAAACAAAAACCTCCGGACTACAGGAACGCTCACAAAGATATGCCATTTAGAAACCTCTCCTGTGATTAGGACACCTTCTTCAGCTCCCAGAGAAAGTGCTTTTTCCCCTCTTGCTTCTGAAGCCATTGCACTAAAAAAGCAAACGCATCTGTCTCCTTCCACCTGCTGCTCTGAGAAAAAAGGCATAGGGGCGAGCGGGGAACAGCCAGTGTTTCTCCAGACAGTGGAGAAAAATGGAAAAACATTCTATAAAGGAACACAAGTTCTCCTTGAGGCACCAACCTGCATCAGAGTGATATGCTCAGTGCTGATCATTAGTTCTGTTCGTGACACTGGACACACAGTATGGAATTGTACTAATTTAAATCCTTCCATTAAATTCTATTAGTAGACAGATAAAACTGTAACGAACTTCCATAAAGTCTTGTCTTAATCAGACTGTGCTCATTTTACCTCATTTCCTCTGACAAGCTGTTCAGCTGGCTGGCTCTGAAGGACTCCGTGATGACTTCTCGATTGACTGAAGGCATAGCTCCAGGCATCTGCAATTAAAACGCACAAGTCAGCAGACAAAAAAATACTATTTGTAGTAGTACTGAGGACTAGTCTTGTCAGAATGTCTCCATTAATTGGTAAGCAAGACCGCTGTGAGTTGTATGCATTATCTACACTTCAAAGATAACCCCAACTCACCCCCCAAAATCTACTTTAGGAAACTTAGGAATTTTTATCTCAGCTGAGCTTAAGTTGACAAGTTCTAATGTAAGCTCAGGTCTGCAAATTCTAAGGGGATAATACCACAAAGCCTTACGATCACATGTGTGCTGTGTTTTCTCAGTATTTCACCTGAATTAGGAACACAATAAACACTCCCGAATACATCGTAGGTGAGAAATTCTCGATGGAGCAAATCTATGTTTCAAGCGATCCATTTGTTTTAGAAAAGAACATCTCAGAAGGTTTAACAGGTTCAACTCGGCAAGTAGAATCATCAAGTTTCAGTCCGTTTTCTTTAGATTCATTAACTAACCTAATAGCACCATTTAGTGAATCTGTTTTTGGCAGCTCATGCTGGGATCTTCCTTTGTCAGCATTCTGACAGGAAGAATTGGAATGCTGCAATGTACGGACTACCTTTCACACCAAAATTCCATTAGAGGACATTGCATTGCATTTCAAATTCCTTTGAAATAAGCCCTTTGACTCCTCCTCAGATTTTCCTGAAGATTCTGCACCATAAGGGACTGTGTTATCAGAGCTGAGTTTAGGATTTTCATTCACTGTTGGCTCCACAAAAATTTCATCAGAAACTTTTTTGTTTGTTTGCATTTGCTTCATTTGCATTACCAAATTTGTAATTGTGGATGAAGGAACAGCCTGGTAGAGATCTTCATCCTCCACAGCACTGCTAAGAAAGTCAGGCTGTGACACAGTCTGACGAGCAGGCAATTTATTGTGAATACTGATGGTGATCTTCTGTTTTCTTGACGTATCAGTAATTGAAGGCCTGGTAATTGCCTGGTTTTGAACACAGGCCATTGGTGGTGCTGAAGATGGCCTTTTTAGGGTGACACCAGTGGTCTTTGCGTCCTCTTTTATGGATCCATTTCCATTTAAACGGCTTGAATTCTGTATTTAAAAAGAAGAAATTGCAAGATGGATTAACGCAAACACTGCATGTAACATTTTGAAACACAAAACTCTCCTACTGAGTGTTTCTACAAATGGTCTTAACACCTAAAAAGAAAAACACACTGCCCGTTAAGGATAAATGCAAGTCCAATAAGCGTATTCAATTCCTGCTTTTGGTTTACTGCAGATTGGTATCAAATTAACATCATCTTTGAAAAACAGCCAAGCAACTTAACATTACCTGCTGCTATTCCCAAATATATTTATTTTCCCCTTTAAACATACCCTGAAAAGCCTGAAGTAATCGTTCTGGTGCTCAGGAATAAGACATTTAGTTTTCCCTGTCTTAGCTAAAGTGACGAGGATAGGAAAAACAAGTCCTCTTTTAAATGATTTGAGGATTAGTACACTCTGCTTAAATAGTCAAAGAGCGTAGCTCTCTGTGCTTTAGAAAGCTGTCTTGGAGGTATAAAGTAATGGAGTCGCATGGCTGCACAATTTAGCAGTAACCACTGTTTGAATGACTCTGGCTGTAGCATGAGGGCTGTGAAGAAAGCTGCAGCGTGGGAAGGAAAACAAAACTAAGATGCCGAAAACCAAACAAAAAACCCCACACCAAACCCCAAACCCACTAGCAGTTTGGTGCCGTTATCTGCCCTCCCGCTTCCCTGAATTACCTTAATCATATGAGGAAGAAGTCGTGGTCCCAGAAATCCAGCCTGCTTACTATTAGCCCCCTGCTGACCAGGAGGGAATGAACAGGGATAAGATGGTGCTGGCAAGTAAAACGCACGTTCTCCAAGTGTCAAATCATAGCGCCTTCAGAAAAGAGCAGTGATCGTAGTTTAGTTTTTCTTTCAGCCTACTCTTGGATTAAATCCCATCCTATCATTTTAGAGGAACAGCTCATACGATATGGAAGCCTTCTCTACAGAAGGCTTCGCCAAGACTACAGACTGAAAAGTAGAGAACAGTCTTCCTACTAAGACTATCACTTGCACAGCAATAATTCATTCTTACACCACAGATGACCTTCATTTCTCTCCTTCTCTAAATTAGCCAGCTACAGATAACACATAGATAGCAATTTACACAAGTGCTGCAGTTTAAGGCCAAGCAACAAAAGATAATAAACGACACAGAGAATTTCAGGTTAGACAGAACTGAATTAGACAAATAATAATCTTCTCCCGGGATAGCAAGAAAAACACTTGAAAAACAGAAAAATATCAATAACAGGAAAGTAAATCTCTTCTGAACACATTTTAAGATTTGTTATTACCTGATATAAAAAAGTATGTAAGCTTGCTGACCAAGAACTCTTTTAATGTCAGTACGCACTACTTTAGCATCATTCATCTGATACCAAAGTCCATTACCAGCCTGCAAATAAAGACAACGATTTCTTTAGGTGAATTGCACGTTTTCCAATTGAAATCACGGATAGGAACAAAATACACACATGTCCAATAAAAATATAATGAAATCTTTTTCCCTAGAAACAGTAGCTGCTAGTCATGCTTTAATTGGTTTGCCAGCACAACCTTTACCCTGTTAGAAATGCTGTTGACTTCTACCTTTACATAGCATATATAGTGTCCTGAGTGACAGCTGACACCGTGATGTACCAGCACCGCGTATAAGGCATAGAGCAGTGGTTCTCCCATTGACTGCGACATGTAGGCTCTCAGGTCCAAATACTCCGGATATTTCACCTCCTAAAGAGACATCAAGAAGATAGAAAAATTATCCCAGAGTACTTCGTGGACTAGCCAGAGAAAAACACTTCCAAAAAACACAGACTAGAATTGATTTCTAGAATATATTTCTCGAATATATTTCTTGATTCACTACAAATAAGTCTTCCCATAAACAACGGTTAAGACTAGAAGTTGCAGAGAACTGTTTCCTGATGAATCAGCCTTCTCAGAGGAAAGCATATGCTTCTTGTCAAGCGGGAACTTTATTGATATTAAGAGAAAGAATAAGCCATAGTCGTTAGTCTACAATTATTGTCTGAAAATATTAACAACTTTCAGCTTTGGGGGATGTCCCATTACACAATGATATAGTTGCATTACAGTGGTAAATATACCTTGTTGATCTTTCCACCTGTGAAATCTGCAAATCTTTTCAGTGATATTGTGAGAACCTTGGAAGAACGGTGTATGGTAAATCTCTTGGACGCAGGAACCATCTTTTTACACCTTAAAAACAAGCAGAGATAAGTGTTTGAAGGCATCTTCTTTTTTTCGCCCCCAAAACAAACTCCTTTTAATGTCTCACGCATGCCTATGCTATTTGAATGATATTTACTTGCATAATAGGTTGGTCTTTTTTCTTTTCATAAACCCATGCACTGCGTGTCAGGTTTGTTAATACAGAGAAGAAGGTCAATTTTCCCAACAACTCAGAGCATAGCGGGAACAGGAATCTCTCACAAAAGGGTATGACCAGGTTGGATGGCAAGGTACCATTTCTTGGTCTACAAAAGTGGCTATTTGAACTCCAATCCTGGATACATTCTTTCAGCTTTCAAGGGAAATACAAATACTGAAAGCGGAACGAGAGAGCCTTGGTCCCCAGGGCTAGAAATTGCAAATAATCTCCAACATAGGTCGACTATCAACATCAAAAATACAACAGAAGCACATGGTCATTCTACAGGAGGGAGACATTTAACAGTAGGAAGTCTTCATGTACTGAGCTTGTCTGGAAAGACACTGAACCCATCTGCCATCCTTTGAAACAAAATAGTTCAGTTTGACACATTGCCCGCTCCAAGGTAGGACCTACGGTGTAAGCAGTGAAAATTAGCCACTAGCCCAGAGAACAACGGAAACTGGGCAGTTTACATCAAGAAAAGTACTGTCGAGAGCTAATAAATAGAAAGAACAAAAGTAGCTCTTTTTGAATTCTGATGGCAAAATACAAGCCAGAGAATTGCAAACCCATAGGGAATGCCTATGAACAAGACTTCCCCCCTCCAAGGAAACAAAAATCCAAGTCTTTTATAAACTTCCACAAAACTTGTAAGTAGATCCAAAGTTTAGAGGTAGTCCAACAGAGTCATGCAACATAGAAAACTGACATCTAGGATTAAGACCTAATTCGTCAAAATCTTACTCGCTACATTTATAGCAATTCTCTCCATCCAGCTCTTCAGGTTTCACAAAGAGTTCCAGAGCTCTGCTAACAGACGAAACCGCCTAGAGCAGCGAGAAAGAAGAGCGTAAAGTCACCGTAATTCAGAATTCCAGAGACATACTAGTAGTTTATAAGAGAATCTTACTAACATACTCAAGCGATCTACTAGGAGCACTGTGAAGAAGGAGGCAGAAAGAGCATGCTCAGCATTGACCTCACCTGGAAGGCATTTGACTTTGGAACAAATACTTTTCCAGTAGCCTAGACAGTATCTACAGTGTGCTTTGTCATCAATACTGGGGACAAATTCATCAGTCTAACAATTAGATGTATATTGAGGTAGAACAACAAAGAAGTATGACATCATTATAATTTTTGCAGAAAGAGAATTCTTTCCCCTTAAACCCAATGCAAATGTGGAGACTATTTACATGGGTTCCACGGAAGGACAAAGTCCAATCCACTTCCTTAGCACCACCAAGCTCTTACGTTTTAACATTATATGTGGTTTGGTTTTTTAAGTTAAACAAGTTTAATTTAGAAAGTTATGCATGTACTTAAACATCATGAATTATATTTAGAAAACATCTTACCTTTATATCCAAAGTGATATCAAGAAATGCCTCATACGTATCCGAAACTGCTTTGCAATTCAAGCACTTCACTGGAAGCAAAATATAAATGCTTAACATTATGTGAAGGAGACTAACTGTCCAAATTCAAGTTGTTGACAGATACTACTTTAGACAAACTACAGACTGCTTTACTACCGACAAAAGACACAGATCAGTTCTAAGGACAGGAATATTTTTTCAAGTACCTCTCGATCTTAGAAATCCTCCAAATATTTGATGAATGATGGTGGTAGCTTGAGAAGATCTGTCCAATCTGGAAATAAATTATAATCAGACCTCAGAAGATTTAAGGCACAGAGTTAACTCTTCAAAGAGTTTGATGAAAACCAAGGATGATGTAGACTTGCGTTGCTGATAGTAAATAAGGCACTAAAAGGTGCTAGAGATCATTTCTGAGAGTAAATAAAGGACTAGAAGGTGCTAGAGAATGTATGAAAGTGAACTTGTTTATGCTTACTCGGTGCTTCCGTTCAAGCACGCTTCCTGCATAGCATCAACAGTATAGCGCAAGAACTCGTGTGCGTCTTCTTGACTGCCAAAACGGAAATGTTGTCCTATTCCTAAATAAGAAGATGATAGTATTGACCTCATTTAAAAATGAAATCATTCTTGTATTTCTAAAATCTCTCTTCATTGGAGTGTTAAAACCACTTAGACACATCAAATAATTATTTGAAGATTACAAGCTATCGAAAAGAAACACATCTGAAGCCACTTACGACTGAGATTACTGATAACATGCGTAGGCTCGATGGCATCAACAGTGCAACGCAGGGCCTGGTTAATGTGAGTCTCCATCGTGCACATCATGCAAAAATCTTGTTCACGACCTGAAGAGTGAAAGAACAAAGCATCCCAGTCCAGCGAAATATCCATACCTACAAACATCTAAGTACAATTTAAACTATAGATACAATATCCACTCTCCTTGCTACATTCTATTCTCCCAAGATGCCAATGTCCCAACAGTCTTGTAACATTTCATTTCACACAACTTGACAGAAGAAAAATATCCACTAAGCCTGTATTCAAATGCATTTTGTGAAGAGAAATCTAAAAGACTACTGCAAAGTCGCAGTTGTAAAGGCTGACAGGAATGTGAACTCCACAGGCTGCAAAATGTATTACTCTCTAAAATTACTACCAAATGCATTACTGTCCAATGCACTTCATTATTCCCATGAAGCAATAAATGATCCTTTAATAAACAAACAAACAAACAAACAAACAAATAACTAAATAAATAAACCATGGTGCATTAATTGCACTCCATAGGCTATTCGGAGCCCACTGCTAATACAGTGCTCAAAGCCAGCTGCTACAGGTAAAATCAGGCAAATAAGCTTATCTCACAGAATCACTGCTGTTCTTTCACCTTCAGAGCTATCCAACAGATTCAAAATACTGTTAGAAAGTACTCACATGACTGGCTGTGCTCAAGAGAAAGCATGTAATTGGCAAGTGGGGGTGTGTAGGTCAAACACTGTAGAGTAGCATTAAGAAAACATGTGTTGCCAAGATTGTACAGGCCAACTCCAACACTTTGTGTTTCTCGCCAATCCATACAAATCTTCTCAGGTGGAAAAAGAATGCTCTGTGGCGGAGCAATTCCATCATTAACGACTGCAAGAAAGTTAAATTTAAAAAGAGATCTTGTTTGTTTGTTTCAAAGAAAGGTATTTAAAAAAATACTATTCTGCAGGAGCACCTAGAGGAGCTAGCTACAATCCAAACCAGAAAAACTTATTGCAGACAGCTTTAATACCACCAAATTCAAATTGGCTGGTCAACACAATGTTTTGGGGGAAAAAAAAAAAAAAAAACAACTTTAGTCAACCATTTTAATTTTTCTAAGGCAAGGCTAACTGCCATTCTGTTTGTAGCACCTAATGCCAAGTTCCTCTCCATCTATAATCTTTAACCTGATTAACTTTTACTTTTGGGTAGACCTGTGCGGTGTCAAGAGTTGGACTTGATGATCCTTAAGGGTCCCTTCCAACTCAGGATATTCTATGATTCTATGATTCTAACTCAACTACTGTTTTTTTCCTTATTATAACTTAAACCACAAACTTAGACTTGAAATTATACGGTAAAAACGTAAAAACTAGGAACTAGGAATGACGGTACCCCTACAGATACCAGATTTTTTCCTGAGCAATGTTATCCTTCAAAAAACCTGTGAAAAATGGAAGCTGTGAATAGCAACAATCAAACACTTTTCTCTGCAAAACAGAAAAGACATGGAGGAATCTGTGCATTACAAAAAGCTCCCCGTATTTCTCTGTTGACTGTAAATATATCAAAATTAATTTCTGTAACATCAATCACTTCAGTTGCCTTAGGGGATTCGCTTTTGAAGTCTTTGTTCACAGTAGTCCCCTTCTCTAGCAGTGCAACAAGTAAGAACTGCATTTTCTACTTTTGCTTTGAAGACAATGGAGGCAGGATAAAACGCACACTTACTTAGATCTCTTGGGGCAAAAGCCTTAGATTTTTCAGATGATCTACAGTAAATAGCACCTCCACGTCCTTGGGCCACAGAGACTTGGCTTGAATCTTCTGCAGGCACTATCTGGCCCCAGTTGGCGGTGCGTGACATCAGTATTTTAGGACTTGGTTTCTTGGATTTGCCAGACCGCCTTGAAGAGGGCTTTTTAGGCTTTGAAGATTTGGGCTTCTTAGCTACGGTCATTGTTCACATCTGCAACAGAGACAGAAGTTCTGGCTGACGTAAGACTATCAAGAAGCATTCCAAGAAGAAAAGAGTAACAGAAGTCCTGTCACTTAATCTCAAAGAAACAGCCTTAAGAACTAAATCGCTGGTATGAATGATTTAAAAAGAATCCCCAAACTAAACACACAAAGTGAAAATTTCCATCTGAACTCTATCAGTATTACTTTTCGCTTCTGCAGAACTAGTGGCTGATGCCATTTCTTTCCCTTCCGTAGGATTTTAATCCATTACAACTCTGGAGTCTTTTTAATATAAAAATGTAGAAGACATTCTCTGAGGGGAATCAGTTATTTATTGATTTCCGGAGTTGCGCAATTATCTGTTAATTAGTACCTATGATCTAATAGATAATTGTTGCAATTATCTATTGCTGGCATTAGTAACGGAACACTATTACTTCACTGCCTGCGTTTTTCTGTTTCGTCTGCACAAAGGTACCCAGAACTCACTGCTACTTTTCTTCTGTCTTTCCAGGGCTCGCCCTCTACCTCACTGTCTACTGCACCAGTCATGAGGGGTTTGTTGTGATTCTATAATGAGCCTAGCTTTTAAATACACCTTTCATGGGCGTCACTTGGTGACGGCAAGTTAATCTGTGAGGGCTCCTCAGTCTACATCATGCGGTCGCTTTTTCCAGGTGAAAAAGCGGAGCTGTAAGTGGCAGTACACCAAAGCCCTGGCATGCTGAGATCCAAGAGGAGAGATGTTTGGCCCTCCTTTTCACTCCTGGGAACCATATACCTCAAAACCCACAGAGGATGGGCTATATCTCAGAGAAATCTTGGGAAAGGAGAGCATGAAGAGCATGTTTGCAAATTCATTTCTCCCTGAGCTTCTTCTGCTTCTCCAAGAAAGACGAGTTTGAATATAACTTTGGCAGCAGTACTTCTGGTGTTTTACTCCTACCACATTTAAAACTCCTACGACAAACTGAAAAGTTAGACTAAAAAGCAGCTCTTTCCGTTCTCCTTTCTAAAGTTGCACGCTTTCCTCATGCAAAACAACAGGGGAATGTAAGCTAGAAACGGAAATGCTGAATGTAAAACAAAACAAAACAAACCTCAGCCCTCCAGGACAAAAGCCAATAACTGCTACAAAGTCCTTTTTAAAATGCTGATTAGGTTTCAAGGTGATACCGCTTTAAATAAGCGTAGTTGTGTGTCCATAGGCAGAAGCTGAATAATGACAGGATGAACTTCTATACTTCATGTTTTGTTACTGTCTTACTGTAGCACACAGGGACTTGTTACCTTTAGGGAAACCACTAACCTCATGGAGGGTTTAAAACATAAGCTAGTTTGTTATACCAAAATGACGGAGAGAACAAAGCATAAAGTGCTTTCAGATTTCTAGCACGCCTTGATTGCTGTCCATTAAACTTCAGACACGTTAAACAAAACACAGTAAATAAGAAAACTCCTAGTCCCACAGCTGGCAAATTGTGTGCAGAGGTTGTAATTAGAACTTTTTTGCCCTGACGTTTTACATTTAAAATTGATTTTAAATCCATTCTATACACACTTTCCATTCCTGAAAAAACAATACGCAAACCTGACAAATGCATTTACATGAGAAATGAAGTCGTCCTTGTCCGATTGGAAGACTAAGGTGACAGCTCCTGGGCTCAGGGATAAGCTCCGATCTTCACCAGTGACAGCTCCTTTTGTAGGATTGAAAGGGAAAATGTTTCAGCAACACTTTGGAAACATACTTAAGGGACAAGAAACAAAATCAAGACTGCAGTGAGAAGGAGAACAGAAAAACAATACTGGGGAAAATGAAAGGGAAGGGAAGGGAAGGGAAGGGAAGGGAAGGGAAGGGAAGGGAAGGGAAGGGAAGGGAAGGGAAGGGAAGGGAAGGGAAGGGAAGGGAAGGGAAGGGAAGGGAAGGGAAGGGAAGGGAAGGGAAGGGAAGGGAAGGGAAGGGAAGACCTTGATCTTTATACTGACCAATGAGATAAGCCTTACACATTTTTAAGTTTATTTTTGACAACTGATTGAGGTGTTACCAGGTATTAAGTACGATTCAAGAGCAAATATTAACACTAGAAAGAAGAAATCCGATCCACCACCACTGTTTCAAAATACATCCATTTCTCATTTGGAGATGACGTCTCTCTGGCAAGATAGTAGAAAAACTGTAAATACCGATAGAGCTTCCTCTCCCGATGTTCCATATACATACCGATGCTGTTCCTACACCTACGCTCTGAGCATAAATTTATGTTGACATGAGTGACAAGAGAGGGTGTTACTCCTCTCTTTGTTTGCCTTGAGAGACACACCTCTTGTCCATTGAAAAGTAAATTCAAGATTCCAGATCAGTTAAGACAGTTGCTATCCCCCCATTCAGAGTTCTGCAGCAGCACTCTTCAGATGTGTTTAGCAGTCTCTTTAGAAAATGTTATCACTTAGGACCTGCTTCTCAGTAGGTCCACGTTTGGCCTCCGCTTAGCAGAGAGTCAATCCCAGCTTAAGCTTTCGTACAAGAGCCCCTTCACGAAACGGAGTTGAACCCTGACATAACTGAGTTGAACCTTTAACCTTGAAGCTTCCTTAAAGAAGAAAGCAGCACCCAGGCCAGGAAATAGAAATTAATCGTCACTTTACCCTGAAACGCAGTGGGCTATTCTGTGCTGGCAGGATTGCTGCCGGGCTGGCCGACGAGGCGGCGGGCAGCTCCCCGGGGCCACAGGGCCTGGCACAGGGAGCCGCCGGGGGTCTCCAAGGTCCGGGAACAGCGGCAACAGCGGCAACAGCAGGGACAGAGGGGACAGCAGCGACAGCAGCAGCCACCTCAGCCGGGGCCGTCTCCACAACCGCCACAACGGCCTCGGAACGCCGCCGAACTCGGAGCTCCAGCGTGACGCCTTGTGAACCTGGCCACGCTGCTCATGGCTAAAACCAGAGCGTTTCCTCCGGCGTGTGTTTACTGTCGGTGCCGGATCGGCCCTCACCCCGAGCTCTCCCTGCCGGGAGGGCTTTGGGGTTGGGGTTTCCCTCCCGCCGCCGCCGCGCGCAAGGGGTCCGCGCTGGGGAGCAGCATCTCACCCACGGTGAGAGACCGAGGGCACGACATGAAAAAGCCCCGACACGAAAAAGCCACGACATGCGGCCGAGGCGGCGGGGAGACGGCTCTGAGGGAGCTGCCACTTCGCCCCGCCGTCCTCCCCTCCCGGGCCGCCCCGCCGAGCCCCGTGCGCCTCAGGTGCTGCGCTGAGGGGGTGGCTGGCTACTGAGACAGCTGCCCAGGGCACTGCTCATGGCACCGAGCCTGACGGAGGTCAACAAGTGTTGAACAATGCTCTCAGACATCGGGTCTCACTTTGGGGTGGTCCTGTGTGGAGCCACGAGTTGCACTTGGTGATTATTGGGAGTCCTTTCCACCTTGGGATGTTCTCTGATTCTAGGTCAGCAATCCAGTAGCTGATGAGAAGTGTGGAGTCATTCAAAGGGAAGAGAGAGCACAACACTTCTCGTTTGCAGAAGCGGCTATTTGGTAACCAAACCGATGATTCCTTTGCTTCTAGAGCAACTAACAGCAGGGATCCGCTTTACAATGGAGGGAAAAGAGTCGTTGGCATGTCATGTGAAGTAAGCTTCAAATCCCAGAGGATGATTTTGTTGGAACTTTATTCAGCTGAAAACACAGAAGCCTTGCTTCTGCTTGTGTTAGTTACAGCTCCAGTTTACTTTGGTTGGGAGGGAAGGCATTCCAGGCTAATGTGCTGTACCTGTTCCTTCAGCTCATTGTCCATAAACGGAGGAGCAAACGAAATCAGTTTAATCTCCATTAAATGCAGCAGACAAAGCGGAGTAGAGGGCGATCTAGCACTTAATTTTTCCTGTAAGCAGGAAACCCAGAACTCAACAACACTTTTCAAATCTTGTCCTGCAGTAAATGACCAGCTGAGTGAAGCTTGCATTTAGAGGATGTGCTCCTCCAGTAGACGGAAATAGCTTTTCCTCTTCACAAGTGCAACTGAGTGGTGGACTGGCAGCTACGTGGTTAACTAGTTGTGCCAAAGGGGTTGTGTTGAATGCACAGAAAAATATGCAGGTCCCAACAGTAAAGGGTTGTCTGTAGGCATGACACTGAGTACAGATGTTGTCTGCAGGTTCGTGCAGAGTGCACCGCGCCAATAAGCACCCAGAGTCGGAATGCACACGAAGGTCTTTTAATTATAGAATTACTTATAGAACTCTGCAGAGTCAGGTACTTGGCCATCTTTCGCAAAGCAAGCACACCTCTGACTCGAATCACCGTCATTTATACACAGGAAACTTGTGAAAACTCTCTCTTTGGCTCCTTTGGATTGGTTATTACAGCTCACCTAACTTATCTCCACTGAGCTTGTGCATTACAGAGGAATACCGGGGGGGAGGGGGAACAGGAGAGGGGGGACACACACCGAATCCCACATTAGCATAGATTAGCATTTTGACAGGTGTGATTTTTAATGTGCTAATGACCCTTAATGAGAAAAAGGTTACTATAGGTCAGTCTGGAGCTCGTGTTCTCCTTCCTGTTTTTTCCCTTTTAGCCCTTCTCTTCCTTGCTTCTGCTAGCTCAAGGCTACCTGTCTCTCTCCTTCTTTATTTTCTCAGCTAAAAGACTGCACAAGCTACAGGCCTCCCTATTTGCTTCAACATTTCCTTGTTTTTTTTTTTTTTGTTTTTTTTTTCCCAGCTCTGGGACGACACAGGTGTGGTTTGATATTTGCCAGTATAGCTAAAACTCACGCCAGTCTGCTCACGCACAATAAGTAGTAAGATTTAAGGACTGGTTTCATCGGCTTCTTCCATACTAACATCCTTCTTATGTTTTAGATATGCTGTAGTTAAATCAACACTAAGTTACTACTTGTGGAGTAATCGCCTTAAGCGACTAGGCATCATAAGCACACCTCCATCCCAAAAGCTACCCGCCTCCAAGGTGCAACCACCCCTCACTGAGCACGCCCTCGGAATTTCTCAGAGCCTGTACCTTTAAACGCAAGTGAGATCATTTCTACCAAGCACAACCAAGATATGCATGACTAGAGTCACTCAAGCTCCACCTTAAAGATAGAAAATAATATCAATTGCTTTAAGAGAAAGGGGATGTTAGGGAAGATACTATCAGGAAGGATTCCTTCTGACATCACTCGACAGGCTGAGCCTCTCACTCCCCCACCCCCACTCCATTGGGACGCCGTGGGGTAAGATCTGAACGCTTGCTTATACCAGGCGTCTCTGTGGAATCTTAGAAATCTCTAGAGTTTTGATGCTTTTTCATGTCTTAATACCTAGGCTGTGTACCTGTGCATTTCATGCACGCTAGCTTGCTTTTGCAGACAGTGAATTTATCACTGACAATCCAAAGAACCTGTGTACCTGTCGCCGTAAGAAATTGCACTTAATTGCATTCTTCCTAGCTGTGAGAGTTCTCCTTGAATGCGACTAGAGCGAGGCCGTACTGCGTTGTTGGTGAATCCGTGACCGTGATAGTTCAGCACCCTGAATCTGACGGGACCCATGACGGTCAATCGGCTACACCCCTTAACACGACACTACTAGAGGAAGAAGATGACAGGGCTTGCATGCACTGCATTAGGCTTTGCATGTGAAAACACCCCCAAATAATTTCACGTACATTTAACGTTTTTAAAGCTACAGCCCTACATAGTTAAGGCATCAGCATTCATTCCTTTGCTTGATAGCAAAGTATGAACATACAGAAGAGTTAAATATTTTCTTTGCATTCTTAAAGGTGATTTTTCAGACTTGGGCTTCAGTTGTTGGAGTTGAAGAGATCAGTAGACATCCTTACTTTTACGTTAAGACCAAAATCTTTATCTAAGATTGTGTTATCTAACGCAACTAAACTCCCACCCCCACATGGTTTTTTTGTAACTTCGCAATGATCTTGCTGCAGTCCCACTCTGATGGTCTTTCAGTAACATGCAAACTGCCGTGGCAGATTCTGTTACAGTGCTTTTCTATTGACAGTGTGCATAACACTCAAGGTAAAGCCCCTCATTTCGCAGTGGGGACATAAAGTGTTTCTTTGGACCCTGCTGCTTCTGTTAGTACTCATTTTTTCACAAACTTCTTGAACCTGAGCCGTGCCTACTGAGCCAACGAATGCTTTGATGACACAGTATTTTGTCAAAGCAGTTTTGCTTCTTGGAGCTACAGAAGCAGCTCTGGCTACGTGATAGGGAATTGTGCTGCATTGGCAAAACCAGACTTAGCTACAGACTTACAACACTTGCTAACTCGATCTATTTCAAATCTCATTTTAACTTTAAAGGACAATCAGTTTTGTGGCTCCTGTCTTACTAATTTGCCTTGTTTTGCATGGAAGGGCAGCCTGTGAATGTTTTGCTTTATTGCATGCTTCAAAAAAAAAGGCTGAGGTAGAGACTGGAGGAACCTTTTCTATTCTATGGACTTTCCCCCGACAGTGTGGAATTGCAGGCTACTTGGATGAATGTTCCAATGTGAGTAAGGGAGCAGACCTCAGCCAAAGGAGGTGGAATCCTTGCTTAATAGTAAGTATCAGTGTGGGGACATCTTTGCTTAACGGGAGCCATTTAAACTCTTCATAGAAACAAAATAAGCTGGACATCTTATGTTTGGAAAGCAGTATGGTTACACAGCTGCTAACATAATGACTTGAGTCTTCTGCTCTGCAACTTCAGGTTTTGTTTTCAAGCAGTGCATACATCAGTTTAAGCTTTGGACAAGGAGATTTGCAATGCAAATAGTGATAAACCAGAATCAGCGGCGCTGACGAGTGTCAATTCTTATATGCTGAAATAGCACCTTCAAGAAAATCTGTTTATCTAGCCAGGTAACGGTGTCTCCCTGTAAACATGAAGGAAATGCCAGGAGCAGCCAAACCTCTTTGCTGTCAAAATAAAGAGCAAGTCGAGGCCAACATCATGCCATAGTGCAAAGGCTTGCGAAGAAAGATCATTCTAAGAGGTCTGCAAGAAAAGATGACTTACTTTGTCATAAGTTTGTCAAATAGAATGGACGAGTTAGTAGTCGAGTACCGACTGTGTCCGACTCTACAGCTGCGGCGCAGCTCCAAGTCCCTGTTTTCTCCGTGGACTCGTCTCACAGTTTTTGCACCAGCTCTACTCCTCAATGTTCTGGTGACTGAAACGCAGAAACAAAGTCTTTTGAAACAGTGAAGATGGGATTCTCCTTATTTCACCGTTGCTCTTGTAAAATGGAAACAGACAGACAAAAAAGGCACCCTGAAGTGGATTGAGTTTTCTTTACATTTCAGATCAGAAGTTGGTGTCACAACCACTGCATTCCACTTCTTTATCGCTCTGCACGTTTAAACTGTCTACTTAAAACTGGGACCTGTAGGGAGATTTTTAAAGAGACTGAAAGCTAGCCAGACAAAAACAAACGTGCAACTTTTGTTCCATGCAGGAGGGAAATCTACTCCACTTATTTCTTGGAAAAGTGAGAACAATCAACACCTTTCTCTAAGGTGTTTTCACTCCATTCATGTCAAACTGTATCTAACAGTGCTCAAAACAAACACTAGGACATTGCAAGCCTCTTCCTAAGAGGTGTATGTTTGATTACTCTGTTTATGCATGCAGCACTTCCATTTCCTGCATTAGGATCTAACAGCTCAAGGAGGGAAGAATCGTTTCAAGAGAAACACCCAAACACCACATAACTCAAACTCGTGCTTTTTAGAAAAAAGCCTGCCCATTGTTTGCCATACAGCACCCTTTGGCACAGGTTTGTTGCTTGCACTATCATTAAAAGAGCCAAGAGGACAAGGGGAAGGGAAGAGCTATACCACTGTGCTGCTAGGATCAAATGAAAGCCATGGAGTGACCAAGTGCCATCCTCTTCAGTAACCAGCGTAAATAGGTATCCCGGGGACTTACAGCCACTTATCTGTGCTATATTCTTTTTTTCGTTCCAATTTTGGCTTTCTCAACTGCCTACATTAAGAAAGAGGACAGGGCAGAAAAGGGAGAAAAGACTTGTTGTATTAGACCCATCAAGGATGGGAAATTTCACCATGTTTACAAGCCAGTGCTCCATGGTATACAAAGAGAAGCCTGTAGGCCTCACGCAGGATCCACATCCCAAGTCTGTTGTGTGCCATATACACGCGGTTCTGTATGTACCCACATTTCCTAGCTTGCTCATGTTGAATTCTCAAAATTATGAGCAATAGCACCCAAGTGGAAAAGATACATGTCCTGGTTTCTGTTAGGACAGAGTTAGTTCTCCTCCTAGTAGCGGGTAGGTTGCTATGTTTTGGCTGAGGATGTGTGAAAGGATGTTTAGAAGAGTGCTGATACCACCCCGATGTTTCAATTGCTGCAGAGCAGTACTTACAACAAGCCAAGGACCTTTCGGTGTCTCACTGTCCTACTGGCGATCAGAATCGGCGCACAGCAACAGCTGCGAGGGGACAGACTCAGGATGGCCGACCCCAACTGGCCAAAGAATTCTATGCCTTATGGCAACACGCTGCACCATGGATAGGGCGGGGCAGCCGGGCTGCTAGGGGTTACGCTGGGCACTGGTCAGCGGGTAGTGAGCAACTGCATTGTACATCACTTGTTTTGTACACATTACTAGTAGCAGTACTATCATCATCATCATCATCATTATTATTATTTTCCTGTCTTAATAAACTGCCTTTATCTCAACTCGCGGGCTTCACTGTCCCGTTTCTCTCCCCCATCCCAGAGAGGGAGGTGGGAGGGTTGCAGAAGGGCTGTGTGGTGTTTAGCTGCCGGCCGGGTTAAACCACAACAACACCTCAAAGGGGTTGGGGAAAAAAACAGGTTTGTTTTAGAAAAGCGGAAAACTTTCACTGAGAAGAGGGATTCTAGTTTTAAGGTACTGGTACGCCATCAGCATGCTCATAGGCCTCTGCTGATTTTAGCCGGAGGTTTATCAGGCCACAACTCACTGCACATGCTTTCTCTCTTGCTTTTCAATCTACAAATCAAACAGAGATTGAACATATAGAAATACAGTACCTTGAAAAGCGTCTTCTCTTGACATTTCCCCTCAGTATCGCCATACTTTCTTCAAAGCTGGAGACTGAACACCGCAGGATGCTTTTGCTCATTGATCTTAAACGGTGTCCGTTGAAACATTCAATACTGGGAGAAGAATAATCCTAGGGAAAGAAGGAAACAAGAATATATTTATGTGAACCACGTAGATTCAGATAAAGAAATTCTGCCTCACGCAAGTTTAATTGACCCTCCTGACTTGGTAGTGGGGCAACTAATGGCAGGCAGACACTGAAACGCTGCTGTGCTCAAGAAAAACCTGGAGAGAAAAAAAAAAAAAAAAAAAAAAAAAGCTTTCAAAACTAAAGCTTCCCTTTCCCCACCGTTTTCTTGTGGATAACTTAAGCTTAATATCCTTGGCAAAAAGATATTGCAGCAAAACCTTTCACATAAACTTAGTGTTTCGTGAAAAACTACAACAACAAAACATTAAATTCAATTGGAATTTTTTTCAATAAATTCAATTGGAATTTAAATTCAAAACTTTTAATTCAGTTGAATTTAAATTAAAAAAAATAAACTAATTAATTTAAATTAAAAAAATTTAAATTCAATTGACTGTTCAGAGGAACAGTCAAGCTTGACATTCTACATCCTAGAATTAAAATCTAGTTTGAGTTTTTCTCCCATCTCCAGACCTTGCTAAAGATGCTTATTAGGAGCTCTGTCAAAAAAAGTGAAAGGCTTGTTATATCAAAGCTTCGAACCCTTCTTACTGCCCTTGACCTTCTTCACATTGCTGCTCCTACAAGGGTGAGTACTATCATTTTTAGTACGGGAGGGAAGCTGTGATATCCTTGAGTGAGGGGTCGTTCTGTTTACAAAATGAAGTTCCAGTAAGAGTACATCAAATGAACCAACTTTCTTTGAACTTTAATTCATCGCTATATTGAATGAATGACCTCTGGATTTCTCTCTCCCATTTGGAAGTCAATTTGAAAACAAAATACCTCTGCCATAAAGAGCCAGGCATCAGAGACACCTGTTGCGCCTCAAGAACAGAGAAGGTATGAACGACAAGAGCAGCTGAATAAAATGCAACTTGCCATTAGAAATGGGTGTACTGGCATCTACAGGTGCCACTGGCATCTCCTCATTTTCATTACTCTCTTCATCTGGTTTCTCGTCTTCAGTAGCAGGGTTCTGCTGTGGTGACTTGGAGTTGTCGCATGGAGCACACGCTGCAGAGGTGCAACCTTGCAAGAAAGAATAGATACCAAAGATCTTCGTCGTGCATTTTCAGTTACAAATGCAGAGACAAGTCTTCAAATCCTTAGCGTTAAAGCACGTACCTCTTTTCTCACGAGATTCTTTAATTGGTTCACAAAGTCGTCCAAACTCTGTATCCGTTTCGTTCCTCACCATTGAATATGCAGTGCCTTCCAAAACATAGGCGCTGTGACGATCTGAAATTTTACACACTTTAACTGAATGTTGTCTACCAACCAATGAAACTGTTTTGATCACAGAAGAAAATTGCTTTCTTCATAGGTTGGTTCCAAAAGGTTCTCTCAGTGAATATTTTCAGCATAACAACATCGAAGTTAATTAAAACAAAAGCACTAGTTCCTTGGGAACACTTATATCACAATTCCATGCCCAAGTAGCAAAATGATAAAATATTTACAGTCTGGACGTCCAAAATCATCTAATCCATCCGAAGTCTATTGTCTGCACACAGCATTTATCCATCTATATGTTTGACAGATTTTTTAAACTAGGGCTAAAAAGCACATCCTCACCTGTAGATCTTTGATCCGGGTAGTACTCTAAGGCATTGTTACAGATTAGATCGATGTCCTTCAGCTAGTCTCCGGCAGTGAGGTACTGGCGCGAGTCAATTTGAGTCAGAACTGTTGAAAGATCCATCGGCTCTTTAATCCTTGTGGCATAGTCAGGTACCTGCAGATCAAATACAAGCATTCAGAGGTTTTCTTAACCTTGCACACTGTCTACCAAAATTATTCTGAAGACTTTAAATAAACGACTTCCTAAAAACTCTGAACATTTGCGATGCATCAGAAGATGCTGAAATTAACCAGTTTGCTTCTCAAAAATGGAAGGGCTTTTTCATTTTTCATTAGAGCGGCCACGAGAGGACAACAAGAAGTAGGGAGGTCAGAAGCACGTGCATGGTAGAGAAGAAACACTGAGGGTGGGAGATTCATTTCACTTTGCTTCAGAAAATCACAACAGTGAAAGCTGAGCAAGCCATCCGGCATTCTCTTTGTTGTCGACATTGAGGAAAAGGTGCATGAATTGCACCTGTGAAGTACCTATTGCAGGCATCTACTTTAGAATGAGATAACTGGGCCCTGAGGTGCTCATTTCTTCCCTCAGACCAGAAGAGGAGACTAATGACCAGTTCAGATGAGGACATATGTATCTGTCTAGATTTTTCACAGCTCAAGAACCTAGGAGAAAAGGGGAAGAAAAGCCAGTGGAGGCCCACATGAAGACGACTTTGCTGATCCCCAGGTACATTCAAGTTACATCTGTCTTTGAAATATACGCCCCTAGTTTAGGCTTATCTCATAAATTAAGGAGAAAAAGGCATCTAAGCAGCCAATTGGAGGAAAAAGAAAACACACTGCACTTATGGTTGATTCCTATTGAGGAGTTCCAGATGAAACAGAGAACAGGATCTCAAAACTTAGTTTTACAAACTGCTGCTCCTATTCCTGTTCCCACAGGAACTGACAGTCCAAGAAGGGGCTTCAGACTTCACTCAAGTACTCCTGTAAATACTGTTTGTCATTATAAGGAAAGATCTCTGTGCTTTGCAGTGCTGTGACACGCCTATGTATCAAAGCTTTTTCACGAGCAAACTGTGTTGGCATTTGGACTGGCTTTTTAGAATGAAACCAGGGCTTTCAGCGAATAATCCCATAAGACACATTTGAGAGTCAGCAGAAGTAAAAGCACTGCCTCTGCTTCTTGCAAAATCCTAACAGTGCAGCCCTAAAAACAAAGTTGAACCTTCCCCAAAACGCTGAGAAGTATGAACACTGAGAAGTTACAGACACACACGGATCAGCACTACTTTACCTTCTGTGGGTCAACGGGCTTTGCAAATTCCCTGAAACGTCTGTCAGTGGCAAGTCTGTGAGTAACGTCCCTCAAGAAAATTCTAAGGTCACGCAAGGTATCCTTCTCTTCCTCCTCCAGCATCTTTACTTCTTCCTCTTGTGGCTTCTGAGGCTCAGCTGGTGGTGCTACAGGCACAACTTCCAATGTCCGATCAACTTCAATTCATCAGGAAAAATTAGCCAATTTACAGTACTCAAATACAAGCATATGACAAATTACTGACAGAAAATGACCACCAAAGCAAAGACCAACGAGCTAGTAACTTCGATAGGAAAGTTTTAGATGTACTTCTCATATCCTCCTCACCTCTTTTCTTTACAGGAGGCTTAGCCACTTCATTTAGAATTAGGTCCTCAAAAAAAGGCTGCTCTCTCTGCCCTACCAGGCAACTCAATATTGCACACTTCTCCAAATTCCGTATTAAATCATTTTTGCATCTAAAGCAGAAGGAGGAGAGACATTTCAGATTTAAGGCCACAAAAAACTCATCTTCGATTCCAAAAAGACGAGTACCTTTTCAAATTAAGAATAACCTGAAGAACACAAACTGAAAAAAGTTATCTTCCTGGCCTTAAAACGCTACATTTTCACAGGTTGGCACGGCAAATTCAAATATCACCTTTAAGAATCACCTGTAGAATTAAAGCTCGCTGAAGGGATTGTACGCTACACTGGTAAAGTAATGGCTTTCACCACATCCAACAGCGCCTCCTTTGTATTTACTTGCCTTGCTGCATCCTTTACTTAGAACCTTTATGGCTATAGAGGGAAAAGAAAGGCTTCAGCAGACAAGTGAGGGCTTTTTGCTGAGTTTTTATTTCTCTACCAAAAGGTGTCTGAAGTAGTTAGTACCTCTACGTCTTCCTCCATTTTCAAGTTCTAGTAATAAAAGGTAGGTGAGGAATTTCACTACTTATTTTAGAAGGAATTTACAGCCTGTACAAGAACTTCTGTGGGAACTCAAGCACTTTCAAAGCAGTTGATAATAAACACGTCTAGGTAAGACCCGTTCTCTTCCCCCGATGACTGAGACCAAATCATCAGAATGACAACAGCGTGGTCCTGTTTTGGGCACCTTCCCTTAATGTAAACTCTCAGAAGTCAATGAAGTTCTGCACCTACTTTTACTACAGTTTATTTAGGAATACAACTAGAATTCGATTCCAAAGTTACTTTAGCAGAAATTGGAACTCAGCATTCCAGCTTGGAAAGCTTTGGCCTATATGAAGAAAGAAACTGATTTATTTATTTATTTTTAATCAAAGTGTTTAAATTCTCTACTAAATTGCATTATTAGCAGTTTACCCAACATAGCATGGAATGGCAGACTGTCAGAAGAAATCTCTTCAGTAAAAACATCCTCTTGTCATTTCAAGCACTTCATATTCTTGACTGAACCACTTTGTAGCAATCAGAATTATTGTATTAATTTATTATTTGCATGCGTGAGAAAGGGGTGAAAGTCACTTGCTTGACTCAGAAAAAACCTTAAGCAGATGCTTTCACAGTATTCTTTTTCTCTAAGCAAATTTTAAGTGATTTGTTAGGGTGACTGAGTAATAACAGCATGCATTTAAGAAAGCACAGCATTTTGATGTTGAAAGCATTCATAAATTACAAGACACTGAAGAAATAGTAAGAAAAGTATTGACAAATACCTCTTCTGGGAGATCTGAGTGACGTACATCAGACGGAGCAAGCAGCAAAACTGGCGAAAATGCTGGAATGTTACGTAGTAGAGTTAGAAAAGTAAGTTTCAAGGCAGGTCCAGCGTTGTCCCACCATAAATGGATATCTGGGACATAAATTGTGCTTGGTGCTGTCTTCTGAGCATTTCGGATCAGCTAGTGAAAAGGAAAGCTTGGGTAAGAAAACTAAAACACGTACAAGAACCTCTTAATACATAGCTACATAGCCATCTGACTGCCCCATGAAATGAAACTACGTGAACAGAGTGGCAAGCATCCTTTCACATAAGGAATTTCTCTGTGCACCCTTTCAGATTATCAGTATTCGGAGAACTCTAGTCAGAAGATGGGAAGGATATATTCAGGCAGTGGCTAGACACCGTAGCTATATGGCCACAGCCACAATCATCGCATAACAAAGAAAGGAAATGTCCCTCTTAAGGGACACATCAGTATTCAGTCGTGTAACATGTCTGTCCTTACTTGTATGGCTCTCAAACGTTTCCACTAAAGGTAAAAATATTTTAAGGTAGTGATGCCAAACAAGAAAATGGATTTCCTGCCTAAAAGTAAAAACACCAAATCTGTTCATTTTTTCTAGTTAAAACCACATCACCGTGCAAATGAAGTGTTTTCTGAATGTTAATGCTTTTATTGCACATACTGCAACAGCACAAGTTGTGCATGTCCGTGCGAAAACAAAATAAACAGAAGCCCCAAACCTTGGTTGCCTTACTAATATAATTTAGAAGAAGCCTACAAAAAGTAGCCGACATGCAGTCTGATACAGAGCCATCTACTGGGAGCACACAGTCTTAGGAGGCAATGAGAACTACTTTCTGGATCCCAGTGACATGAACAGCATTTCTTTCCACAAAGAGATGTTTATTAGCAACACCGCCCAGCTTCCTGAGCTGCTAGCAACAGCCTCACTGTAAAACTGGGTATGGAAAATGTCGACATGTACAACATCCAGATTGTTTGTGGTGCTGTCTAAAAGAAAAGGGGATTTTCAGACAGAAGCAAACATCCCAGCACATTAAAACAAGGCCACCTCCATTACCAATGAATTTTGCTCACCTTACTTGCAACTCGATTGATCTTTTACATACAGTCAGTGAATCTGATGAGAAGAAAAAGAAAAAAAGGTACCTGTCCGCAGATTTCTTCTGGCGGTGCAACGTTTGTAAGCAGAACAGAAAGGTCCAGGGTGTGAACGGGAAACTTCTCCAAAGCGTGCAACACCACGGGTGCCACGTAAGAAACCTGGCCATACCCTTCTTTTCCTACTATTAGCAGACAGGGCTGGCATGATGTTGGTTCCCAGAAAGCACTCCTAGAACAAGAGTTAAGAAAACAAGTTTATAGATGAGGTGCTGAATAGACACACAGATGTTCCAAGTAATTTTCCTATAGACTTTCTTTTCCCTCCCCAAATAATCCAAATGGCAGCGGTATATTAAATACATGTAAGATTTCCAGTTAAGTTATTCACTCATTCCAATTGTTTCATCTTCTTCCCTTGTGTTTCCTATTCTTTACTAAACCAAGACTGCAAATTAATATCCCTGCAATCTTGCTTTACTACTAGGAAATAAATTGGTGAGGAGCATTTGTTTCCCCACTACAATCAGGCTGTAC
The DNA here is from genome assembly GCF_964211825.1 of Aythya ferina. NCBI lineage: Eukaryota > Metazoa > Chordata > Aves > Anseriformes > Anatidae > Aythya > Aythya ferina. The sequence continues at coordinate 454,957 of NW_028181424.1, forward strand.
CTCTGCTGGCTTAAATCAAAGATGCTAGAGACTTAGCCTTGCTCTAAAGCACAGAAAATCTTCTGGACAGCACAGCAATAGAAACGGAGAAAAATAACTGATCCAGCTGTGACAACATGATCTAACTTTCCAACTGTGGGCTTGCATGACTTCCATACTAAAATAGCACAAGATTAACACAACTTGGTGGCTTAACAAATAAAGACACCATTCAATTTTTTCTCAAGGTGTTTTAACAAGCCCTTTCTCAGTTTTCTTTCTGCTACATAATTCACTACTGGTTTAACAATCCTGGAAAACAGAAGGGCAAAAGGTGGCAACACAAACCCATAAAGTTGGGCTATTTTTAGCTAAAAGGACAGACTGCACATTTATGTGGTCTTGAGTCTTTCAAAGAATGCCATGGATTAAGTCAACGTGTTCTGGTAGTCTACGGATCACTTTGGCTTACGAAGAGAAGCCTGGGCTTTTCAATTTGGTCATTCAGAGCAACTTCATTACAACTTTAGTCCCTCCACCCTTTCTTCTTGTGAATACCAAGCACCCCTTCAACACACAAACTTGATGTTGCCCCTTCGTCTACCAACCCTCGCACTTTTAACAGCTGGAACTGTTTACAAAGACTCAGCAGACCTGAGAATTTAAACGTAACAGGGATCTATCTTTCTTTACCTGCTGAAACAGAGGCGTTTTTTCTCTGGTCCGTCAGGCATTCCATCTTTTAATTCATCTCCAGAAACCAAGGATGCATCGTCATCACTGTCAAACATATCATCTTGTAAAATAGGATTGAAATGCTCTGAAAGGCAAAAGAGGTTTGTTAACTTTCCTGAATAGCCTTTGTCTCTTTCTCTTCCATTAATACAGCTTCTAAATCAGTGCCAAAACCCTTTCTTCATTTGAGAGCACACACTGAAAGCTATTTCCTAGAGTTCAGCCCACCACAGATCTAAGGAGATGGCACAAGGCCCTACAAAGCTCTACTAAGTCCCACTGATGTGTACATATAAGGTATGCTACTCTTGGTGATTTTTTTCTCCCCCTTAGAATAAAGGAGATTACAAACACTTTCTGCAGTTGCTAAATAGCTAAAAAAAAAACAAACAAGACCATTTCTTTCTGGAGGAGGTTCCCACAATGAAAGCATGGGGATAAAGGATGTGATGGCCACAGAATTCCATTCATCTAGTAAGTATCAATGCTAATTGATCTCACGTGTATAGTACGATCCACAAACATTTAAATTAGGAGACTGGTTAAAAAGGATGATAGCTAAAACAATATTTAGCTTAGAGCAGGTATACTTGTATCCTGGTCCTGACATTCTTCAGAAAGGAATTAGAAACATTGACCTAGAAATGCTTCCCCTCCAAAGATCTGAGTTTTGATTTTTTAAAGAAAAATAGGTGCCTTATACTTCAAACCTCAAGTCAACCTCTACAAATGCTAATTATCTTAGCTGCCGTCAGAAGCAGCATGCTTCAGTAGAGAACGCATCATCCTTTACTGTGTATTGATCATTCAGAGCTTCCATTTGGCATTTCAGTTTCGAATCCACAATAAAACCTATGCGTTATATTCCAGACTTGCCCAAAAACAAGACACGCACATGCAAATAATAAAATTCTACCACCATTATGTCTGAAAGCTATAAGTTGATTGCACAAACCACAAGTTTTTGCTTTAGCAGAATTATAAAGAAGTGGATGCTGTGGTTATACCTTGCTGTCGGTCCTCCTTCAGTGCAAGCTGTGCATGCGGGAAGATCTTCTGCACAACTTGTAAAATATTCTCTACTGATCTTTGAAAAAGTGGCTTGAAAATGGGTGATAGTGCTTGTACGGGCGAAGTCTCGATCCGGTTTGAAGCTGGAACAACCTTCTTCATAGCCATGAAAAAGTCCTTCGCTTTTATTTTAATAGAATTAACATCTAGCTGCAATTTCTCCCTACTTGCATAAATCTGAGGATAGCATCGGCGTAGAGAGCACAGCACAGCTTCAGTACAGAGGGATTTGATATCTGCACCACAGTATCCTAACAAACAAAAATCAAACGTTACATCAGTCAAGGCCCAGGTTTACAACATGCAACATTTAAAGAATTTGTAATGCCAAAACCAAACAGCTTAACAGGGAATTCAAAGTGCTACCGCTTGTGAGGAATGTTTTAACATTTCGTGTCCATAAAGAACAATTCTGTTTGAATCCTGTCTGCCTCTGGGCCCTGCACTGGCAATTTAATTCTTGAACCACAGATGCAGTGTGTCCCAGTCTCCCCCTCATTCTAGTCAATTTATCAAGTCTTCAGAAAATACTCCTCAAATTTATGAACCTGTTAGCTTTTGTTATTCCGGACTTCTATTTCTAACAGTTACAGCCTTTTTTTTCCTGTCTTCTTCGAGATTAACTTAACACTGCTATAGATGTGACTGTCCCTGTGAATGGCTGGGGAAGAATGTTTTAATTACTCGTGAAGTGTCAATAAGAAAGCTATTTGTGTTTGATGTCTGGGAGTTTCATAACAACTGATAACAACTAGTGACTGTTATGGGATACTATGCAGACCTTTGGTATCTGGCCAGGGGGCCAAGAGATTAAGAGGAAGAAAAAAGAAGCTGAAGGACGGCTGGGAGACAAGACCTGCAGAAAATGTTCTATAAACTTGGTACAGTGCCAAAGGAGTACAAACAGGAAGGACTTGGAGAAGAAGACTACGAGCCTTCAGCATGAAAGACCCCTAGAGACCCCCAGAGAAGACTGATGCGCATGCTCCAGTAGGAGGGACTGGACCCCGGAGGCTAATTATAATAATCTAATTTTTTTGGAAGTAGTAATGAATATGTATTAGTCTAGGAGCAAAAAATCAGCTGCTTGATGTAACTGGTGTGTGCCCTGGTGGAGCGGAGACTCTCAGTGCACCCAGCACTTTTTGCTTACCTCTATTCTTTTATATTCTTCTAATAAATCCTATTTTTTTATTTAATCCTAATTTGAATCCTGAGCCATTTATACCACTCTCTGCAGGGAAGTTTCATGTTGCTCACTGCCTGATATCCTGCGCTTATGCAGCTGAAGCAGACTCCTCATCAAAAACTATACTCTTGAGGAAGATGCCCCAGAACCATTTAATGTTCTCAGACAACAAGAGGAACGACAACAAAGAGTAAATAGATGAAAGCATCTCACTCTGATTGCTATGAAGGCGTGCCAGCTGCCTCGTTGACTAGTTGTGCAGCAAGGCACAAGAGCATGGGTACTGCCTGGTACAAGCTAGGTTCTTTACAACTTGGTCACAAGCAAGAATCCATTTTGATTTCAGTCTTACCAATGCATTTCTCAGCTAGTTCATCAAGCAACATGTCCGGTGGCTGAGGGGTCCAGTCACTAGTATGAATCTTGACAATTTCTTTTCTAGCCTGGAAGCAAAATCATTGCATTTTCGCTTGTCCCAAGTTTTCCTTAAAAATACCAACAAGAAACAAACAAACCAAAAAGCAAACAAACAAACAACAAAAAACAAAACAGTCCTCCCTCAAAACCCCTCATCTACTAATACACTTTTCTTACTTGCTCAACTTTCAAGTATTTTACAGTTATTTAATATACACTCTGCATTGTCAACCAGGAAATTGAATAGTTCTTATTTGTTATACTGAACTTTTTCTAGGAACCTACAGTGAAAGAAAAGGCATTTATAGCTTCAATAACAAGTTTCCAAACTACGAGACCTAAGGACCCAGAGGAAAATACCGTAATGAAAAATTTATCCAGAAACATTTCTTTGCTGTCCAAAAAACTTCTCTAAAACTTAGCAAGCTTTCATTGGGACAGTCTCATTACTTCATCACATTTGCTTTCCAGCCAGTAAATTCACAGAAAGCACTTCTGGCACAATGCTTCCAATTGCTACAATTGCTATAAAGAAGAAAAGAATTATGACTCAAACTACTACCACTGATCCGGGGCACAATCAAATGCAAACACGTCCCCTATTCACTCATAAGTGAAGGATTGAGACCAAAAACACAACTTCATGATGAAAGCGCCCAAGTGGACTAAATAATTAAGCAAACAGGTACAACTTTGGGAATGAAAGGTTTGATTATAGAACTAACTACTTGGTGGTATCATCCTGACCATATATATCCAGTACCAGATTTGCCCTCCATGGAACAGCGCAGTGTCTCCACATATCACTCTTTCGTTCAAGTTGTCAATTTTTTTTCCTATAAAGTTGGACTTTGCCATGGTAGCACTAACGTTGAATTTAAGTTCTCACCTCTTTATCTGGCAAGTTGAAGAGGAACTCTCTGTCAAAGCGTCCTGGTCTTCGTAAAGTAGGACCTATAGAATCCAGTCTGTTGGCAGCTCCAATTACCACGATCTCTCTTCTGTTATCTATGCCGTCCAGAAGGGTCAGAAGAGTTGAAACAATGGAACAAATAGAAAAATATAAGTTTTACTTACTGGTTCAGTAAATTTTGTTACATTCCACATGACTTTCTTCCATGAGTAGTCATAAAGGACAAGCTTTTTAAGGACAAGACTCATTTTAAGACATAAAAAATAGGTAAGTTAACACAGACCACATGCTGATATCAGGCTTAGTAAATTGGTTTCTACTATCGTTTAGAATCACCTGTTTTGGCATTGAGTTACAAGTTTTCAGGATAAATTAACATGTTCACAGTAAATTAAACAGGTCATCGTCCTTTTTTTTTTTTTTTTTTTTTTCCCAAAGATCAAGCAGATTTTATGTAGGTGCAAAACTGTAATACCTATGAATGTGGTCTTGTTTACTGAAGCGCACAGGAGCGAGACCATCTATCTCATCAAAGAAAATAATTGAAGGTCGCATCTGACAGGCCTAGCAGGAAAACACTGAGTAAAACAGCATTATTTAAAGGAAAAATGCACAAAAACATCATGGTTGGAATGTCATCTAAACTAGATTTTTCACTTTAGCCTCTGGGACCTCTACTGATAGAGCTACTGGAGTATCTGGCATGACTAACAGAAGACAGCAGTCTGTGTCAACCCACTGTATCCGGGTGACAGGAAGCAAATTGTTCCAGTAGTTCTTACAGCTGACATTCACAGCAGAAACACTGGCATTTCCATTTCAGGGGGAAAAAAAAAATAACAAAATACAAAAAAAGAGCAAGTGCTACTTAAAAACGTTGACCACAGAAAATAATGGTTTCAACTCTGACAGAATACACTGTGCATTTCAACCTTACCTGTTCAAATAACACACGAAGTTGGCGTTCTGATTCCCCCACTTATTTTCTCACGCAGTCCGAAGCATTTCTCAGAAAAAATGATATTTTCCTGTCACTTCGACTATATTCACTGGCAAGTGCACGATCAACTAGTGTTTTCCCTGTTCCTGGGGGCCATAAAATAGACAACCTCTGCAATAAAAAAGATCCAGATAGGAAAAAAAACATCATGATGAGTACCTCCTACAACCATCGTCTCTAGAACAAACTCGTCTTTCCTAACCAAAACACGTCATGTACAAGACAGCAGTAATAGCTGAAGTGTGGGTAGAGGCAGAACAGATAGAAGTTCCGCGTTTTTACAACATTTCACAAGAAAATTCATTTTTTTCACCCAAAGAAATGAATAAGGAGGTAACTCAAACGTATAAAAACTTCAAAAGAGAGCATACTGTCCCAGAAGGACACTTCCAAAACTGCTGACAAACAGGGTGATTACAGCAAACCGGAGCCAAACGGGCAAACTTCAGCACAGAATCTGAGAATGGGCTGAATGGTGAATCACCAGTTCATTCTGCAGCAATAAACTGCATATTCTTGCTTTCACAATATGCAGAATCTGATAGTAAAGCATTTAATGCTCCTTTCAAAAGCATTAAGTTACTGGGTTTGGTCTCTCAGACCATCTATTGCTGATGGCAAGTGAGGAAGCCTAAAGCCGGAAGGAAAAGCGATGCCTTAGCACTCAGAGGAAAAAAAAAAAAAAAAAAAGAAAAAAAGAAAGCAAAAGTAGGCAGGAAAAACAACTGGGCTTCCAGGCAACATATTACAATTGACTTCCACACTAGATAATCCCTTCTTGCTTACAGACTAATCAAGCTGACTTGTACATAAAACTGAGAACAAAACCACTCCAACCCAACTAACCCAACTTTTTAAAAACACCAGATGGTAAAACTTACAATTTTCAGACATTGCTTATATTTTTAACCTACAAATATTCTGGATTTTATCCATTTTTAAGAAACCACTTTTTGCTACTACTAAAACAAATGTTCACCGCTGCCAAAAATGTTGAAGCACGGAAGCATATTGATACCTTAATTGAACTTTCTCCTGAAAACAGCTGACTTACGATTTATCACTGTCATGAGTTACCTTGGGGGCTGAATATTGAACTGCTGAAAAACTTCTGGATACAGGACGGGAAAAATCACCATCTCTTTCAAAGCTGCAATGTGTTCCGAAAGACCACCCACGTTCTCAAATCCAATCTAAAGAGAAATTCAACACCACAGAGTTTGTATGTTAAAGAAAGCAGCAACCTAGATCAAGGTTTCATCAGAAATTATCTCAGCACAACGCAAACATTCTGGGCAATTTTTGAAGTTGCTTTAGAGAAAACCATCAACAAAGGTAGTTGTAGATGGCACACTGAGATCTTTCAGAATCACTGGAAACACTCGCTGACACGATGATTAGTTTACCACTTACCGCATTATCTATTTGCATTGCATCTCCCTGACTTCCTCCAGCTTTCTTTTGATCCCTCTGAACTCTCTTTAGGTCCCGTTTCTGACGTTTCACTCGAAAAGTCCTGATTTGAATTAAGGAGAAGTTATAGGGCTTCTTTTTCTTTAAGATGCAGCTCGAAGATTTTTGTTTTTCATAATAATGCCAAGCAAATGTAGAAGACATTAATTAATATATTAGAAGACCTAATTAATTGACATAAACTTACACAGTTACATTTAGATAAACTTAAACATGGCTAAATATTCATTTGAAGGAGATTCATCCCTCCCCTATTCTCTACCGACAGCAACCTTCTTGGAGATGTGCTCTCGCCGTCCTCACTGCTCTCACCACCCTCCTCCGTATCACACGTGCTAAGCAAGGGAGATGAGCAAGAGGGTGTAGAATCACTGATGTCATCTGCACGTCTCCGTCTGCAAGCAAGCATATAAACCAGAAAGTTAAAAAGAAAATAGAGCAGATACTAAGTAACACCAAAAATTAAGGGAATTCTATCTCAAAATTGCCTCTGAGATCTATTTTCCAGTCCACTGTACTCCTTAGGAATCTGATTTCAAAGGCCATGACATGATTTTCCTCGTGACAACTGTCTGCTTTCAAGAATGCTCAACAAAATATTGGCAATCAACAGCATTCTCTACGCACTAACTGCTTACAGAATCCAAAAAGCCTTTATCATTACTAAGGCAATTTATGATTTCATTTAGATCTTTTATTGTTTAAGGTTAACTGCATATAGAAACATTAGTTGATTCCAAACAGAAACTAGAGTCAGTATTTGAGTGATAACTTTTTTTTTTTTTAAATCTAACAAAACTTCCATAAAGCCTCTCCCTCTAAATCGAATAAAATTATTTTCGGTTTTAAGAAAATCCTTTGTATCCTTCAAGATTAAATAGTCTGACTAAGATTTTTAAGGGGGGATTCCGGCTTCAGTTCCAGAACCAAAGAATTTCAGTTACAGAAACTCAGACACTACCTCCATAATCATCTTATCAGCGACCCACAAATATTGGATTTAAAAAAGAAACCAACTTAAAAGTATCCACCTCCTCCCCTCCAAATAGTTCTTTCCTCTCTATCCTCAGACTACCAAAGTACTGATCATAAACTTACTCTGTAATTACCACTAAACTGAAAACCCGTTGAAGCATTATGCAGTAAAGAGACTGACAGCTCTACGGATAAGTAAGAGCTATCACTAGCCATACACCAACCTGGCACGTCTTCTATATTTTTGTGACCCAGCATTTTCAAGTGACTCTTTCTGTCTGACAGAACACGGCTGGCCCGAGTTAGTCCTCTCTCGATCTCTTTGTCTTACTGAAAGGAAAGAATTTAGAATAATGATACAGATACATTTAAGAGAGGAGGATATCAAAAGAAAAAGAAAATGCCACGTGTTTCACTCATCCCTAATTCCAGAAGAATTTTTAACTGTTTTTGCTTTTCATCAGTGCATGGTACAAGTGGAAAACTACGCCCTGTTTAAAGGTGAACTGAAAATCACAAGAGCAAGACCATTAAGTGTGATTAATTACTGTTATAGCAAGGATACATAGCACTAAGTACGCCAAACAGCAAAGAAATACAATGTGCACAGGACACACGTGTCTGATAAAAACAGGGAAGTTCATGTGCAGAATGAAGGTACAGAACTGAAATAGAACTGTGTGCGCAAACACGTCTTTGCATTCAAAAATTCTATCTCACTTATGTGCAAGAAATAAGGTTTTAAGAGAAACTGTGCGTTCAACCTACTTTCCATAGGAGCTTGGTAGCGGTCAACAGGTTTACTCTGTCGAAGGTTGTAACGCCTTGGAACATCTTCACCACCATTTTCTTTGTTCTCACTTCCTCTTGATGTTTGTACTGTACCACAAAATGACACCGAATCATTAAGTACTTTTGCAAATTATATGAAATCCAAAATGCATTACACAGATGCCTGTCAGTTTTAGTATTAGCATTATTTTAATGACACAGTGGATCCTGCAAAACCTTAAGATGAATTTATGCAAGTCACGTTTCAGAAATCACAAATCCTAGCAGATGAGCATGCATCTGGACATTGTTCTGTGCTCTCTGAAACTGCTGATGGACTTGTCGTCAGCCTCAGTGTTTAACAACAGGCAAAATTCTGTCATATTGCTTAGCTAAGATGCAGATCTTCTGAAAACAGCTATTTCAGAAAGTCACTTCTTAGTTTGAGAAAGTATTTAATGGAAAGGGTTTTAATAATCTGCAGTGCTAAGACTAAGCGTAGTAATCTAAGTCCAAGTCTAGCTCTGCCACAAATTCTGTGAGCAATAATGGGCCAGACACAGGCTTGAAGCTCACCAATGAGAAAACAATGCCAAATGCACATAAGCTTAGGCCATTAGCTTCTGTCAAGTAACCTGAAGTTGTTTCATGAAAGATGGTAAAAAACACAAGAACCAGAGTGCAATCATCTACTGGGTTCTGGTGAATATCCTCTCACGTTAACAGCAGGACACCGAGGAAGGAACGTACATACTCCGTTCACCTACCTGTTTGCCACAAGGACTTATCTTTTTTTCTTGGAAAGCACTGCCCTCTCTGGTTTTTATTTTTTAACCCCAAAGGTTGCATTGCTTTCTGAATGCGAGGTAGGTGCCATGGGGTATACAGACAGCACACGGAAAACTGAGCGATCAGGAAATGAGTTTGTGATCACTACCATCTCCAGTCCTTGGTGTTCCAACACTTCTATCACAAAAGCATGAATTTCTCTGCTTTATTGCTCCTCTAACCCTTTCCTTTGTTCCAGTAACTTCCTTTATAACAACACCGACACTTTCCTCACTCTTTTCTGGCGTATTTTTCATTATAAAAGTATAGTCTAGCTCTTTCCTGATTTAAAATTGTAGTTTGCATTTTGATCATCAATTAATTGCCCCGGGCTCATTTCCCATTCAACGTGCTATTTAAAATTCCTCTCTACAAGTCTCTACTGCGCAGCTCCCTGAAACCCACACACTTTAACCAAGCTTCTCCCTCTAGACTGGCGCCCGCCTTGTATTCAAGCTACTCTTATTAAGACTTTGAGCTAATGTTTTCCTAACTAAACCTCCAAAGGAGTCAACTCTGCTTCTCCCTTACTAGTCCATGGCCCAGCCATTCTTCCTCTGAAGAACTTCCCTCGGGTTCCCACCTGCCACTGTGCATCTCTCTGCTCCTCTGGGCCTCTGAAGGGAGGAGCAAAGTATTTTCTGGGGCTCAGCCTCCTCTCACTGTCTCTCTGAGCTCCTTTGCAGGTGTGCAGCTGAGCTCTATCACATAATCTAACTCATCAGCTATCTACTGCAACACCCTTTTCGGTCCTTAAGTACACTCTTGCCCTCTTCTGATCTGTTTAGAAAGCTCCTACGAGGATGATCTAATTTACTGCCTTAAACACAACTAACATTCTTCTTAAAAACTGTAAGTTTTCCCATCACTTCCAAGTTCATACAGTCTTTCGTGGCTTAACCTCATTCCACAAGACCTTGTCCGGGGAGAGGAGAAAAAAAGTAATAGAAAAAAACCCTAGGGGTCAGCCTTGTCGAGGGAAATCGACAATTCCCGTCTGTTACTATTGCAACAAGAAGAGACACGTTCAGAGGAAATATCATAAGCGGGAACAAGATGAGAAAATATTCAAAGAAGAATAGGGGTGTCAGGGGCTATATCTTCTGGGGACTTCAACATCAACAGAGCCGTTGATAAAACTATTAATTGGTCCCCATAAAGAGGAAGTCTTATTTTCAGTAGACACAGGGGCTGAAAAATCCACTATTCAAAAACTTCCAAAAGGAATAGAAGAAGGGAAGAGTTGCATGTCTGTAATAGGGGCAAAAGGAGAGCCCTTTAAGGTACCTGTTTTGAAAGATGTAGAGACAGAAACAGATAAAAAAATCTGTCTTAATGATTTACTTTTGCTCGCTGAAACAGAGTACAATTTACTAGGAAGGGATTTGATTTTAAAATTAAACTTAAGCATTCAAAGCCAAGGGGATAAATTGCAGATTAAATTATACACTTTGACACAAAAAGACGAAGAATTCATTAACCCTTCAGTGTGCTATAAGGAAGGGGAAATTGGAAAAATAGAAATGGACCCCATAAGTGTTCACATCGTTCAATGTTCACATGGATCCACATCGTCCAATTAGAATTAAACAATACCCTATACCAATGGAGGGTCGAAAAGGATTAAAACCCATAGACTTCTGGAAAAAGGAACTCTAGAACCGTGTATGTCACCTCATAATACACCCATCCTCCCTGTAAAGAAATCGGATGGGTCATACAGGACCTGAGAGCTGTAAATCAGCGAACAGTCACTAAATTCCTTGTGGTGGCAAAACCTTATACTTTACTAAGTCATATCTCTCCCAAACATACTTGGTATAGCGTAATAGATCTGAAAGATGCCTTTTGGGCCTGCCCTCTGGATGAAAAATCCAGAGATTATTTTGCTTTTGAGTGGGAGGACCCTGAAACGGGACGGAAACAACAATTAAGGTGGACCGTGCTACCACAGGGGTTTACAGTCACCAAATCTATTTGGACCAACTTTAGAAAAAGTTTTACAAGATTTTGCATTACCCAGGGAGGTAAAATTATTGCAGTATGTGGATGATCTATTAGTAGCAGGAGAAACTGAAGAGGGAACCCGAGAAGCTCCTATGAAATTGTTCAGTTTCCTGGGAGAAAAGGGATTCAAGGTGTCTCGATCAAAATTACTAAGTATTTTAAAATACTTACTATATATAAATAAAAATAAAGTAAATACTAAGTATTTACAAAATTACTAAGTATTTTACTTCCTGTTCAATTTGTGGAACAGGAAGTAAAATACTTAGGACATTGGTTAAGTAAGGGAAAAAAGAAGTTAGATCCTGACAGGGTATCTGGGATCCTATCCTTAAGACCCCCACAAACTAAAAAGGAAATCCAGCAAATATTGGGATTATTAGGATACTGTAGACCATGGCTTGAAAGCTACAGTGAAAAAGTTAAATTCTTATATGAGAAATTAATTAAGAACCAACTTAAGTGGTCTGCAGAAGATAATCAACAATTTGAAGAAATAAAAGAGGCATTAATACAAGCACCTGTGTTGAGCCTTCTGGATCTGGAAAAACCTTTTTATCCCTTTGTGAACACATCAAACCAGGCGGCATATGGAGTTCATACTCAAGACTGGGCAGGAATTAAGAAACCCGTGGGGTATTGTTCTAAGTTACTTGGTCCAGTAAGTAGAGGGTGGCCTGCTTGTCTCCAAGCTTTGGTCGCTACGGCATTATTAATAGAGGAAGTTAGAAAGATCACTTGTAATGCTCCCTTAAAAGTGTATACTCCACACAACGTCAGAAGTGTCTTACAACAGAAAGCAGAGAAATGGTTAACAGACAGCCAGATCCTAAAGTATGAAGCTATACTAATTGACTCCCCTGACTTAGAACTAAGGGTAAGCTCTGCTCAGAGTCCAGCACAATTTTTGTTCGGAAAACCATCAGAGGAATTACAACATAACTGTTTAGATATAATTGAGACCCAGACTAAAGGAAGACCCGATTTAAGAGATACTGAATTAGAGAAGGGAGAAGCACTGTTCATAGATGGCTCCTCCTGAGTAGTGGAGGGAAAAAGAAAATCAGGATATGCAATAATTAATAAGCACCTGGAACCTGTGGAATCAGGACCCTTGAGTCTATCATGGTCAGCTCAGGCTCGTGAGCTGTATGTCCTATATAGGGCCGTGGAACTATTAAAGGGGAAAAGTGGAACTATATATACAGATTCTAAATATGCATGTGGGGTGGTTCATACCTTCGGAAAAATTTGTGAAGAAAGAGGTTTCGTTACTACTCAAGGGAGGAATCTTATACATCAACAATTAATAATAAAAAATTTAAGGGCATTAAGAGAACCAAAAGAAATAGCAGTGGTACATGTAAAAGGACACCAAAGAGGATTAGATTACCACACCAGAGGGAACAATCTAGCAGATAAAGAAGCTCAGGAAGCAGCCTTGAGAACTCAGGCTGCTAAAATTAATACAGTACAGGAGGAAGAAAGACGAGAGGGAGAAGAAAAAAAGTTTATTCCTGAAGAACAGACAAAACTGGAGAAAACAGGTGCTAGATTAGAACAAGGAAAATGGACATTGCCAGACGGGCGAGAGATATTACCACAAGCTTATGCAAGGCAAAGATTGGAACGTTTGCATACACAAACACATTGGGGTACAAAAGCATTAAGTAATCACTTACTTCAACAATTTGGTTGCATAGGGGTATTTGAAATAGCAAAGCAAATCACACAAGGTTGTTTAACTTGTCAGAAGATAAATAAGAAAGTGTTTTGACAAGCAGCCGCGGGAGGAAGAAAAACAGCTTATAGGCCTTTTGAGAAAGTACAAGTTGATTTCACTGAATTGCCCATGGTAGGGAGGATAACGTATTTATTGGTAATAGTATATCATTTAATACAATGGGTAGAAGCTTATCCCGTAGCACCAGCTACGGCACAAATGGTGGCAAAAAATTTATTAGAACACCTGATACCTAGATATGGGATAATCCAGTACATTGATTCTGATCAGGGCACACACTTTACTTCTAAAATAGTAAGATTATTGTGTCAATCATTAGGTAATCCATGGGAATATCATACTCCATGGCACCCACAAAGCTCAGGAAAAGTAGAGAGAATGAATCAAACAATGAAACAACAATTGGCTAAATTAATGATTGAGACACAAATGCCCTGGACAAAATGCTTACCATTGGCACTTCTAAACATAAGAACTAAACCACACAGTGAGACTGGATTATCACCATATGAAATGTTATATGGTATGCCTTATTCACAGGGAATGCCTCTGGGAAACAATGTAGTTGAGGATTGTAGTATCCAGAAATACGCAATTACTATTGGGAAAAGATTGCAAGAGCTAAGAGAAATTGGAAGAATGGCTCAGACACCACCTTTAGGGTTTGCTATTCATCAAATACAACCAGGGGACAAGGTCTTAATAAAAACTTGGAGGGAAGAATCATTACACGCCCGGTGGAAGGGACCATACCTTGTTTTACTTACCACTGAAACAGCTGTGAGAACAGCAGAAAGGGGTTGGACCCATGCATCTAGAGTAAAAGGACCAATAAATACCCGAACTTGGAGGGTTGAGTCTGCTCCTGGGGAACTGAAATTAAAGCTAAAAAAGAACTAATGTTCTGGCAATAAGGCTCTGCATAAATTAAGAATGCCAGAAGGAGGGGACAAGCCTGAAGGGAAGAAAGGGAGAAGGCAAGACCGGGGCAGGACCCTCCACTGTGGTGTGTATAGTCTACCAAGGGAGGCAACCCCTACGGGTATTGACTGCCGAGTGGGAGGGCCTCAACCGGACTTTGCCCACACTAAAGCCAGATTGTCCCAGGAAAAAGAAACAAACAAGCAAACAAAAATATATTTATATAATAAATATGATTATTATTATTATTTTTTAACCTATTGTAATTAGTTTTCCAGGAGCTGGATCACCCTCAAAGGCTGAACAGTAACCCAAGCTCAAATAGATCCTTGAAGTGGGCCCAACCCCTTGATTGGAGGCATTTCTCACACCCCCACGATAACCCCTGGATGACGCAGAAGGATGTTATACTTCCTGGTACTATTTTTACAGGGGCAATTAAGCCACGGGAATAACTTGTTCATTCTGGGGGAAGAAGTGGCCAAGGCTTTTAACCTTAGCAATTGCTGGGTTTGTGGGGGATCACAGGGAACTGAAAGTTGGCCCTGGGTAGCTGGCCCGGTTGAACCTAAGTGGTGGGTTAGTAATTTGAGTGAAGTTCATAATGGTACACAATTCTGGAAAGAGGAAGAAGGCCCATGGCAATTGCACTTGTCAGAGCAGGGTATATACTGTTTAACCAGAACAGGAACAGTAAAGGTGGGAAAAAGCTTTTGTAAATGGACTCTATCTCCCGGATATGATTGTACTGATCCTGAATGTGGACCTATAAACTGTACATCAAGTAAAGGAAAATGGAACGCTACACATGTCCAGCTGAAAAATGGGACTTGGCTGAAATGCTCATATAAGAAATTTTTTGGACCTGGATGCGAAGCCATGGCAAGAGCACAATCAAAGGGACAATTTGACGTTCAAATCCCGAGTTGTCAGCGTGATAACACCACTAGGGAGCAGCATGTGGTAAGAGTCTACTGCTGGAGGCGGCAAGATGAGAATGGGACACAAGTGTTCTTTAAACATTTCTGGTCAGCTCGTGGTATGACAAGTCGTGAAGGAGAACTTAGTTGTAATTGTGAGTGGGAATCTAGTGCGGGAGCTTGGAGGTGTATATATACAAGTACTAATGGGGCAAACATTGTAACAGGACCACTTGGTAACAAAAACCCTTTGTATTTTCACACCCCAAGGAATAAAAGAGAATGGGACTGTCCTTTTCCAAATGGGACGTGGGCTCTAAAGGGACATTATTGGGTGTGTGGCAAACAGGCCTACAAAAGGCTACCAAAGGACTGGTCAGGAATATGCTACGTGGGCTACATAAGACCCTTGTTCTTTTTATTGTCACAAATACAAGGAAATCATTTAGGAATAAAATTATATGATGATCTGAATAGAGAAAAACGATCTATTGATGCTTCCTTAGCCGGAGGTAGTGCTCAACAACGGAGAGAAAATGAATGGCCCCCTGAAAGAATCATACAGTATTATGGACCAGCTACCTGGAACCCAAATGAGATAATATCTGGAGCCTGAGAACCTATTTATAATTTGAATCGAATAATTAGGTTGCAAGCTGTCCTCGAAATAATAACCAAACAGCGACAGCTTTGGATCTTTTAGCTGATCAGTCCACCCAGATGAGGAATGCTATCTTTCCACATAGAATGGTTTTAGACTATTTACTAGCAG
Organism: Aythya ferina; assembly: GCF_964211825.1. Classification (NCBI taxonomy): domain Eukaryota; kingdom Metazoa; phylum Chordata; class Aves; order Anseriformes; family Anatidae; genus Aythya; species Aythya ferina. Next base: position 470,672 of record NW_028181424.1, read on the forward strand.
AAGAGGGGGGTGTGCGTGGGAAACTAAATGATTCTAATTGTTGCTTACAAATTGACGATAATGGGAAAGTGGTTAAACAGATAACAAAAGAAATTAGGAATGAGCCCACGTCCCAGCACAAACTTGGAAGGGTATGGATAGGGATTTATTTTCATGGCTGCCTGGTGGACCATGGGTTAAAAGGATGTTATTTTTATTTTTATGTGGTGTAATGATGTTATTATTCATACCTTGTATGATACCTTGCTTTACATTATTGATACGCCCGATAATAAATAGTACATTTGTAATGACTTCATTAAAAAAGGAAGGGGATATGTCAGTTATGATGCTTAAGAACTGGACCCTCCGAGAACAGACTGATGAAATCCAGTTATTAATGGAAAAGGTTGAAAAAGAGACACGAATTGAGGATATTAAAAAGAAGATAAGGGACTGTGAGGAATGTTTGAACAATTCTTGTCAATAGAGAGCTTGAAGGAAAATGTATTCGTAAGTTTTTTCCTTGAAGTCTCTGATATCCGGGGCTTTCAGAACAACTGCTAACTATTATGACTTTTGCATGGGACACTATGCAAGCCCCTGATACCTGGCCAGGAGATGAAGGAGAAGGGAAAAGCTGAAGGACGGCTAAAAGACAAAGCTTGCAGGGAACGCTGTGCAAGCTTTTGACATGCACCCAAGAAGTACAAAGAAGGACAAGAAAAAAAGCGTGAGAGGAAGACTATGAGCCTTCAGCATGGGAGACCCCCAGAAGGACCACCAGAGACTGATACGCATGCTCCAGTAGGGGGGTTCAGATTCTGGAACTAATTATAATAACCCTGTTTTTTTAGAAGTAGTAATGAATATGTATTAGTCTAGGAGCAAAAAAAAATCATCATCTTGATGTAACGGGTGTGCGTCTAGGTGGAGCGGAGACTCTTAGCACACCCAGCACTGTTTGCTTACCTCTATTCCTTTAATAAATTGTAAACGTTGATTATTATCCTATTTTGGGATTTAGCCATTTATAACACCAGTTATAGACAGGTTGCTCCAAAAGGGGATGCTGGAACCATGTATGTCCCCACATAATACCCCCATTTTGCCAGTAAAAAAGGCTGATGGATCATACAGGTTGGTTCAGGATCTTAGGGCTGTGAATCAGCGAACCATAACCAAATTTCCAGTGGCAGCTAACCCATACACTTTATTAAACCACCTAACACCTCTGCATAAATGGTATAGTGTAATAGATTTGAAGGATGCTTTCTGGGCCTGCCCATTAAGTGAAGGGTCTTGGAATTACTTCGCCTTTGAATGGGAAGACCCCGAAACAGGAAGGCGACAACAGCTTAGATGGACTGTACTTCCTCAGGGATTTACTGAATCCCCACATTTATTTGGCCAAACTTTAGAAAAATTATTACAACTTTTTGAGGTAAAGGGGGAAGTGAAATTGTTGCAACATGTGGATGACCTATTAATAGCTGGGGAGACTGAAAAAGAGACACGGAGAACCACTATCCAATTACTTAATTTCTTAGGGAAAAAGGGTTGAAGGTCTCAAAATCTAAATTACAATTCGTGGAAAAAGAAGTAAGGTACTTAGGACATGGGCTTAGCCAAGGAAAGAAAAAATCGGATGCTGACAGGGTATCTGGGATTTTAGCCCTATCATCACCCAAAACAAAGAAGGAAGTGAGGCAACTGCTCGGGCTCTTGGGATATTGTAGACCCTGGATTGAAGGGTTTAGTGAAAAGGCAAAGTTTTTATATGAAAAATTGACTGGAGAAAAAATTAAGTGGAACGAGGAAGATGAGGAAAAGTTGAGGTTGATGAAGAAAACGTTAATAGAAGCTCCAGTGCTGAGCCTCCCAGATTTACAAAGACCCTTTTATTTATTTGTAAGTGTTTCTAACCAAACTGCATACGTTAGTTGCAATTACAGCTAAGTCAAGAATGGGCAGGAATCAAGAAACCTGTGGGATATTGTTCCAAACTCTTAGACCCTGTGAGGAGGGGGTAGCCAGTGTGCTTCCAGGCAATTGTGGCTACTGCCTTACTGATTGAGGAAGCTAGAAAAGTCGCTTGTAGGGCACCTCTGAAGATACATACTCCACATAATGTTAGGGAAGTACTCCAGCAGAAGGCTGAAAAATGGTTAACTGATAGTAGGATGCTGAAGGATGAGGCCATCCTGACCGACTCCCCTGATTTAGAATGAAAAATAACTGCTGCACAGAGCCCTGCACCCCTGACCCCAACCCTAACCCGGATCTAACCCTAACCCCAACCCCAACCCCTAACCCCAGTTCCCTAGAACTACATTTCCCGGTATGCTCTGGGCACCCAACATGGCCTCCAGGAAGTCCGGAGTCCGAGAACTACATCTCCCGGCATGCTATGGGCACCAAACATGGCCTCCCGGATACCCAGTGCCGGAAAACTACGCCTACCAGCATTCCCCAGGCAGCTGGCCTGACCAATCACAGGCCGAGTGTTCGAGAAATACCTTTTACCAGCACTCACTGTAACCCAAGCACTTACCGGCCTTTCAAAAAAGCCACAAGCCCTAACACTAAAAGTCCTTGAAACCCCTACAGGCATAACCCAAACTATTTACCACACTAAACCCCTGAAGTCCTATGCCTAAAAGCCCAAACCCAAACACTTAAGACGCTCAAAACCCAAACCCAAAACATTAGGATTCTCAAAGCCCTAAACAACAAAATTAGAACGCTTGAAGCCCTAACCCCAAAATTAAGACGCTCAAAACCCAAAGCCAACCCAAATCAGTAGGATGCTCAAAACCCTAACCCAAAAAATTAGGACACTCAAAACCCTAACCCTGGAGAACCTAACCTGAAAAAAAAAAAAAAAAAAAATCTTAAAACCCTGAATAACTGACCAAAAATAAAACCCTAGGACCCTAACACTAAAAAGCCTATCAACACTACAACCCAAAAAACTCTAAAACCCTAACACGATAACCCTGAAACCCTTAAAACCCTAACTGTTAAAACTCCAACCCAGTTATACACCAGTTACCTCCCTTAAGGGATATAGAGGAGCTCTCTCAGATATGGCAGTCCTACTTCTCATGCATGCAGCCAGAGGTCGGTCTCATTCTGGTGCTGATGGTGGTGGAAGCAGGGGCAACGGTGGTACTGCTAGAGATACCACAGCCACCGGAGGTGGATTGTTAGGATATGGAGATGGTAGGTTATCCAACGGCTCCCGTTTATTATCTTTTTCTTTTTCCTGTTCTTCTTCTTCAAATTTCTTATCTGCTTTTAGTGTAAATATTGAGGCTGGAAAAGGACATGAAGTCCTCCTGATCCATAATCCTGCATAATCGCTTTCTTCCTGGCAAAAAGGTTCCTTCGAATTAACATGTGTATTTCAGGCGTGACAAATCCAGTCTTCAAAGGATCGAAAAACAGACCGAAAGACGTGATCTTAAAGGCTCCTTTGGCCGTTCTATCACACAATACTGGACTGTTTTTTACTTTTTCCTTTTCTGGGGCCTCTATCGTTCCAATTTCTAACCGTTATTCCTAATGGACTTTCTGGTGGTGTGTCTGGTAATTTGCTCCCTTTCTTCTGGTCCCTGGTCTTCGATTTTGTCTGACCCATCTAGGAATTTTACTGTGGCAATTCCCACAGCCCTTGGTTACATTAGTAAGAGTGTCTTACAGAGGGTTTAAGATCTATCACACACCCACAAATCCTATAGGAATCGCTTCGGTCCTTCACCGGCCAAGTCCCTCGCGGGAGATTGGAACCGCGGTTAGAAGACCTCCACAATCGCTTTGGAACTAAATTCCATCTCAGTCACACTCTTACACAGGCAACCAAATCCCACCCAACAGAACAGTATATGCTTTAAACGCTTACGACTACGTTGTCTTCATTTGGATCTTCACACGCAGAATTACAGGCAAAATAGAGTGCTGCAACCAGCAAGGGAGCTGAAGAAAAATCACAACCTTTGCTTACCTTTATTCAGGTTCAAGATGCCATTAGTCCCGACCCGACTCGAACAGCAGCCACCACATGGTGGGGCGCCTCTCCTAGATCAAGTAAGAATTCAGGAACCAAAGCCCTCCCGGACGATCCCCCAGTTGTCATACACGACTGGGTCCCAAATTCGATTGCAATTACAGTTTACAATTTACTAAACAAAGAGAGGTACGCGGGCAGTTACTCGCAAACAGATATATTGTGCCAGCTGCCCTTCAGTAGCCCAGTGTCAGACCGGATGTCTTTGCCAAAACAGCCCGGACAATGTATTAGTACACCGATGCACTACCACGTTAATCACTAACTGCCAGGCAGGACAGCTCCAGACCAAACACATACACACAGGCACGCCACAAACACTACAAACAAAACACACAACACAATGCACAAGAAAAAGTGACCCCCAGAGGGAAGCCCTATGGCAACAGCAAGTCAGAACAGGTGCTCTGTAGCAGACCCAAGGAGAGACTCAAATATCATGACAGGAGACTGGAAGCAACTGCCAGAACTGGGATGATGGAGGCCTAAAAAGCCTGCCTTCAAGACAAGAGACCAGAAGGATGGGGAGTGAAAACCCCTGAAGAAGACACTTAGGAAATCAATTCCAAAGCAAGAGCTCCTGATGCGGCCCAGATGACTTCTTCAAGAGTGAGGATGGAAATAGATGTGATCTCAAACAGAATACAATGCACAAGACCTGAAACATATCTGCACTTCAAGCAGCGACTGCAAGACAAGTGCTCGCATCAGCCCTACGATGATGAAACAAGCATTTAGGAACTTCGGTGTGGCTACCAAGTTGCCCGTCTAATCTGTCCAGTGGAAGAAGGAAATGCGGATATCAAGACCTGAGGAGCATGTAACATATGTTGATCATATCAAGAAACGTTTGATACAAAAAAGTATTACACACACAGAAGTGATTCCTTTAAACTCCCACTGCAAGATGAGAGGTGCTCAGCTCCCAATTGAACATCAGCATTATTCTGATGATGTTAAGTGTTCAGTACCCTCAGGATGGCTTCCCCAGGGCCTGCCAAACACCAAGAGCAACAGCACAGTACAGCACAGACAACACAGAACACAGATGACAAACTGGGACTGCCCTGCCTGGCATGTGTTCACACTGTACGTGACAGAACTCCCCACACATAATCTCTCTGCCTGACCTGATCGATCCTGAAAGGCCCCATCCAAAGCAATGACTTAGAAGCACAGACCCTCGCCCTATGGGTGCATTCACAACCCCAACTCAAACATAGCACTTGCCCCCCAACTTAGCTTGGGAATGCTGGGAGGCAGGTTCCATCTTCACCAAGGAACACAAACGCTAGCCAGGACATTGCCTCAGGCACCAGGCTCTTCTTCACCTGCAGAAATAAAGTGCCATCAGGCACCAGCACACCAGCCAAATTTCTTCCAGTAGAACAACCTCCTCAGAAACAGTCGTAGTCAACTGACCTGCTCCGCTTCTGAAACCAGATAGATACCCTCTAGAAAACTCCCCGCCTCCCTCTGCCAACCACTCCCCAACATACAATATTTGCCCCCGGACTTAATTCTCAGGGCTCAGAATCCACCATCAACGTGGACCACAAAGGCCAGCTAGGATGTTCCCAGTACCTTCTTCGTCCCTGCAAAAGAGGAGTCACCCAGAGGCGCACCAATAGACTACAACACCAAAAACAATACCTGTTTTCCACCTTTTCTCCACTCACCTTCCCGATCCAGGCTTAGCACTTCCATTCAGTGTGCCGAGCCAAAGTCATAGGGCTTAGACCAAGGAGAAAGAACAGACAAACGTGACGATCCACAAAACAGTCTTTCCCCACTCCTCTTCCTTCCTCCCCTACTGCAACAGCCAAGAAGCCCCAAAGCCACGTACCCCAACCCATTACGACCGCTTCGCTCACCTAACATCTCAAGGAGATGCATCATGCTCCCTGCTCCTCTTGCGCCCTGAGCAGCTCCAGCATTTCAGGAACTGGAACTGCTGATGTCTGGCAGGTCTCAGAAATGTGGCAGGAGACGTACTCTGCTGTCGCAAGGCGCTTGCAAAGCCGGCCCAACAGGTGAAGCAGACTAACACAGTCCACCGAACAACTCGGGGACCCCACTGCTGTCCACTCACTCTCATGCTTCGTTCAAGTTTCCGTGCCTATGCCCTGGGCTACAAAAAATAGAGAGAGAAGGTCACATCCACGATGGACACACAAACAGTACAGCTCCTTGATAAGAACTCAAACACAGAGACCAGAGCTAGACAAATAAAAAAACCACCCTGAAGTCCACAAATGCCAGATGGCCATGAATGCATAGCAGCTCCAACAGGGCTAATCACAAACTTACACTTTGCAGATGAAGAAGGTGACCCTGCTCAGTCTCTTGGTAATACTGTACCAATGTGGTCAAGCCCCTTGTAGCATGTAATCAAGCTGGTTTTAGTCCTTTGTAGAGTTACACAAGTGGGTTGGTTCATCTAGAGATTCAAAAATAGCTCAAACACAGGAGCGTATGCCACCATCCCAAAAAACAGTGAGCCAGCAGCCTCTACTAAATATCCCTCTATTAAGTGAATTCCAAGCACTTAGAAATCCAGAAATCCATAGACTCCAGCCTGCCTAAAGAACCCTGCAACTGACTGAAGGAATCACCTGGGAAAGGGGAGGGGCAAAGCACAAGAAAGTAGAAAGAGGAGGAGCAGCAGCTGTGGTTTATTTACTTATTTATAAGGCTTAGCTCAACAGCATGCAGACTGCAGACAAGACAACTGGGGTGTTTCTAGAAGCAACAATCCCCATGCTTTTGCTACGGCTTTTAATATTAAAAGGACAATACCACCAAGCAAGTAACTGAAGCTTTTCCAGCTGGAATTAGCTCAAACTTTTATTTACATTTAAAGAAAACTCTAGGAGCAGAACAGATTATACACCAACAAAATCAATTCCATTCCATTCACAGGAAAAATCACTTACTTCAGTAGGCTATCTGAAAACCAAAGGCTATGCTGATGGGTCAAAACACGCTACAGGACACTGGGGCCAGGCCCTCCGCTGCACCAGCTTAAAACCCATCCCTACACTCACCAAGGTGCAACCCCAACCCAAACACAGATGCAGCATTTCAGCCTCAACAGTTTTGCAAACTGCTGGAAAGCAGGCTTCATCCTCAGTGAGGCGTGCTCAGGCTACACAGGACAGGGCTTCGGGCACCTCTTTGCCTACCAAAGACGACCGACATCAGGAACTGCCACACCAGACAACCTTTTTCCTACACAACACCTTTCTCAGGAACCACGCAGCATTCCAGTGACCTGCTTTCCTCCTACTCTAAAGGCTATCTCAGCCCACCTTGTCTGTGGCACCTCATAAACAGGAGAGAAAGCAATCGCAGGAGCAAAAGCCACAGCGCCCTCGGGACAGTTACTCTCATCCCCTCCTGTACCTCTGCCGCTTGCCTGCCCCACATGGCACATGCTTCCATCTGTTCTCTTTACCCACTTATAGCACCTCTAAAAGAGAAAGTGGAATTTTACTCGATTGGATGTAAGAAAATAACTGCAGTGACAACCGCACCCCAAAAATAACAGCTACCTCTGCTCATCACACCACTCACTCCAGAGGCACCTCGGGTCATGACATCCTGGACTACATACTGAGTTTCAGCCTGAACAAAGGAAAACACAGTCACAAGATAATCATTCAGCTGCCAGCATTAGCACCCATCCCTCAACAACACAAAGGAACCCCATTTACAATATTATCATTTCAAAACAGCAGCCCCCTTGCCTCAGCACCTGGAAAGGGGATCAAGCCAGTCACTGAGTTGCCTACCAAGTGCTGGACAGTTCCAGAAGGAGCTCTTTCCTGTGACAGGTTCCTCCAAAGCTTTACACTCTACTGGGGACAGAAAAGAAATAAAAATAAGAATTTCAAAACCCCGTATCTGTAAGCTTTCAAGATTCGACAGACCTCCTCAAGCACACCGTTCAAGCGCTATGCGAGCAGCTGCTCGCAAGCAGCACTACTCTCCTCCCCCCCAAATCTGCCAAACACCATAGAGATGACTGTGCCAGCTGCCCTTCAGTACATGCCCAGAGGCAGACCGGATGTCTTTGCCAAAACAGCCCGGACAATGTATTAGTACACCCATGGACATTAGCTACCATCACTAACTGCCAGGCAGGACAGCTCCAGACCAAACACATACACACAGGCACGCCACAAACACTACAAACAAAACACACAACACAATGCACAAGAAAAAGCGACCCCCAGAGGGAAGCCCTATGGCAACAGCAAGTCAGAACAGGTGCTCTGTAGCAGACCCAAGGAGAGACTCAAATATCATGACAGGAGACTGGAAGCAACTGCCAGAACTGGGATGATGGAGGCCTAAAAAGCCTGCCTTCAAGACAAGAGACCAGAAGGATGGGGAGTGAAAACCCCTGAAGAAGACACTTAGGAAATCAATTCCAAAGCAAGAGCTCCTGATGCAGCCCAGATGACTTCTTCAAGAGTGAGGATGGAAACAGATGTGATCTCAAACAGAATACAATGCACAAGACCTGAAACAGATCTGCACTTCAAGCAGCAACTGCAAGACAAGAAGTGCTTGGATCAGAGTCATGATGACAAAACAAGCATTGAGGCCCTTCAGCACCGCTATCAAGTCGCATGTCTAGTCAGTCCAGTGTAAAAAGCTAGGAGGATATCAAGACCCAAGAAGCACAGAACAGACATTGCAGAAGCAACACTACAGGACAGACGAACAGAAGGAAACTGTCATGCCTGGCACACGCACTCAAGCTACAAAATAATCCCGCTGCTTCTATTAGCCTGGTGACCCAGCCACAAGCAGCCTGAACGTGACCCAGCCTGAACTACCCTCACAGTGGCACCAAGTCTATTCAGCCAGCTGGCTCCACGCTGCTCTGACTCCCAGCTCCCATTAGCCACCCCAGATATGCAAATACCAGGTGCCCCCCAACTTAGCTCTCAGGTTGCTGGATGGTAAAGTTCCTCCACCTCAAGAAATGCACAAGCACCGATTGTCATCTTAGTCAAGTGCCAGGCTCATCATCAGCTGCAAAAACAGACTACCAGCATTCACTAGCACTCCGGCCATGATGCCCACCTTCTCCACAATGCTGACTACTTCTGATGTTACATATGATTGTGCTCATGTGATCCTCTCCAAATCCAAACTCCAACAGTGCAGCCAGTATCATCCACACCACCTGGGAAAACAAAGGGATTAAATGATCGCTGCGTTCACAAGAAGTCACCCAATGGTGTTTTTTTGTTGTTGTTTGTGTGTGTGTTTTTCTTTGTTTTTTTTTTTTTTTTTTTTTTTTTCTTGAAATCTGCTTTAGCTCAACAGCATGCAGACTGCAGACAAGAGAACTGGGGTGTTTCTAGAAGGAACAATCCCCATGCTTTTGGTGCAGCTTTGAATATTAAAAGGACAATACCGCCCCCAGCAAGTAAATGGAACTTGCTTAACTGGAAATAGCTCAAACATTTTTTTACGTAGAAAGAAACATCTAGGTGCAGAACAGATTATACGCCAAAGCAATCAAACACCAAACAATCTTTCCTTCACTTCGGATAAGGGATGACCAGGCCGACAACACTCACCTTCCCTCAGAGCTTCGTAACATGAAGATTTCCCTTCCCTGTCCACGACTGCACAAAGCACCTGCAAAGACAAGAGGAAAGCACACTCTGAGGCACCTCATAGCCACAGTGTACCTGCTGCAATACCTCTCTCTTCCCAGCTCTGTTACTTCAGCTGCTCACCAGCTCTGAGATTCTTCGCTCACAGCGCCACTGCAAACTCTGCCCAGGCCACACAACACACCAAAAAGACATGCACACACACATGCCAAAAAGACATGCACACACAGCAGCCCTGGCAGGGGTAATCACAGACTTACCCTTTGCGGATGAAAAAGGTGACTCTGATACAACCATGCTCAGTCTCTTGGTAATGCTGCATCTACACTGTCAAGCCATATGTAGCATGTAATCAAGCGGGGGTAACTCTCCAGAGGACTAAAACAAGTGGTTTTATACCTCTAGAGATTAAAATATAGCTCAAAAACAGGAGCATATGCCACCATCCCAAAAAAAAAGTGAGCCAGCAGCCTCTACTAAATATCCCTCTATTTCAAGCACTTAGAAATCTAGAATTCCAACCACTTAGAAATCCAGAAATTCATAGACTCCAGCCTGCCTAAACAACCCTGCAACTGACTGAAGGAAAAACAAAGCACTGACCCCAAAGAGCAGCCCAGGCAGAGGGAGCTCTCTGATGCCATGCCTGGGGCTCATATACCTTCTGGCCCCGCCCAGCACCCAAACCAAACCAGCTGGGAAAGGGGAGGGGCAAAGCACAAGAAAGTAGGAAGAGAGCAAGAAAAGCAGCTGGGTTTTTTTCTTTCTTTTTTAAAATCAACTTTATCTCAAAAGCATGCAGAGAGCAGACAAGATATCTCTGGTGATTCTAGAAGCACGAATCCCCTTTTGCTTTTTCTGCAGGTTTTAATAAGGGATTTACAATATCACCAAGCTAGTAACTGAAACTTTCTCAACTAGAATTAGTTTAAACAGGCTCATCCCCATCAGTAAACGCAGAGAACCAGCATTCACTAGCATGCCAGCCCTAATACCCACCAACACCACAACGCTGACTACTACTGATGGAACATACAGTTGTGCAATACCTCTCTGTTCCCAGCTCCTTTACCTCACCTGCTCAACAGCTCCACCTGAGAAACGTGCCCGGGCGGCGCCGCGCCGCAACGTGCCCGGGCGGCGCCGCGCCGCAACGTGCCCGGGCGGCGCCGCGCCGCAACGTGCCCGGGCGGCGCCGCGCCGCAACGTGCCCGGGCGGCGCCGCGCCGCAACGTGCCCGGGCGGCGCCGCGCCGCAACGTGCCCGGGCGGCGCCGCGCCGCAACGTGCCCGGGCGGCGCCGCGCCGCAACGTGCCCGGGCGGCGCCGCGCCGCAACGTGCCCGGGCGGCGCCGCGCCGCAACGTGCCCGGGCGGCGCCGCGCCGCAACGTGCCCGGGCGGCGCCGCGCCGCAACGTGCCCGGGCGGCGCCGCGCCGCAACGTGCCCGGGCGGCGCCGCGCCGCAACGTGCCCGGGCGGCGCCGCGCCGCAACGTGCCCGGGCGGCGCCGCGCCGCAACGTGCCCGGGCGGCGCCGCGCCGCAACGTGCCCGGGCGGCGCCGCGCCGCAACGTGCCCGGGCGGCGCCGCGCCGCAACGTGCCCGGGCGGCGCCGCGCCGCAACGTGCCCGGGCGGCGCCGCGCCGCAACGTGCCCGGGCGGCGCCGCGCCGCAACGTGCCCGGGCGGCGCCGCGCCGCAACGTGCCCGGGCGGCGCCGCGCCGCAACGTGCCCGGGCGGCGCCGCGCCGCAACGTGCCCGGGCGGCGCCGCGCCGCAACGTGCCCGGGCGGCGCCGCGCCGCAACGTGCCCGGGCGGCGCCGCGCCGCAACGTGCCCGGGCGGCGCCGCGCCGCAACGTGCCCGGGCGGCGCCGCGCCGCAACGTGCCCGGGCGGCGCCGCGCCGCAACGTGCCCGGGCGGCGCCGCGCCGCAACGTGCCCGGGCGGCGCCGCGCCGCAACGTGCCCGGGCGGCGCCGCGCCGCAACGTGCCCGGGCGGCGCCGCGCCGCAACGTGCCCGGGCGGCGCCGCGCCGCAACGTGCCCGGGCGGCGCCGCGCCGCAACGTGCCCGGGCGGCGCCGCGCCGCAACGTGCCCGGGCGGCGCCGCGCCGCAACGTGCCCGGGCGGCGCCGCGCCGCAACGTGCCCGGGCGGCGCCGCGCCGCAACGTGCCCGGGCGGCGCCGCGCCGCAACGTGCCCGGGCGGCGCCGCGCCGCAACGTGCCCGGGCGGCGCCGCGCCGCAACGTGCCCGGGCGGCGCCGCGCCGCAACGTGCCCGGGCGGCGCCGCGCCGCAACGTGCCCGGGCGGCGCCGCGCCGCAACGTGCCCGGGCGGCGCCGCGCCGCAACGTGCCCGGGCGGCGCCGCGCCGCAACGTGCCCGGGCGGCGCCGCGCCGCAACGTGCCCGGGCGGCGCCGCGCCGCAACGTGCCCGGGCGGCGCCGCGCCGCAACGTGCCCGGGCGGCGCCGCGCCGCAACGTGCCCGGGCGGCGCCGCGCCGCAACGTGCCCGGGCGGCGCCGCGCCGCAACGTGCCCGGGCGGCGCCGCGCCGCAACGTGCCCGGGCGGCGCCGCGCCGCAACGTGCCCGGGCGGCGCCGCGCCGCAACGTGCCCGGGCGGCGCCGCGCCGCAACGTGCCCGGGCGGCGCCGCGCCGCAACGTGCCCGGGCGGCGCCGCGCCGCAACGTGCCCGGGCGGCGCCGCGCCGCAACGTGCCCGGGCGGCGCCGCGCCGCAACGTGCCCGGGCGGCGCCGCGCCGCAACGTGCCCGGGCGGCGCCGCGCCGCAACGTGCCCGGGCGGCGCCGCGCCGCAACGTGCCCGGGCGGCGCCGCGCCGCAACGTGCCCGGGCGGCGCCGCGCCGCAACGTGCCCGGGCGGCGCCGCGCCGCAACGTGCCCGGGCGGCGCCGCGCCGCAACGTGCCCGGGCGGCGCCGCGCCGCAACGTGCCCGGGCGGCGCCGCGCCGCAACGTGCCCGGGCGGCGCCGCGCCGCAACGTGCCCGGGCGGCGCCGCGCCGCAACGTGCCCGGGCGGCGCCGCGCCGCAACGTGCCCGGGCGGCGCCGCGCCGCAACGTGCCCGGGCGGCGCCGCGCCGCAACGTGCCCGGGCGGCGCCGCGCCGCAACGTGCCCGGGCGGCGCCGCGCCGCAACGTGCCCGGGCGGCGCCGCGCCGCAACGTGCCCGGGCGGCGCCGCGCCGCAACGTGCCCGGGCGGCGCCGCGCCGCAACGTGCCCGGGCGGCGCCGCGCCGCAACGTGCCCGGGCGGCGCCGCGCCGCAACGTGCCCGGGCGGCGCCGCGCCGCAACGTGCCCGGGCGGCGCCGCGCCGCAACGTGCCCGGGCGGCGCCGCGCCGCAACGTGCCCGGGCGGCGCCGCGCCGCAACGTGCCCGGGCGGCGCCGCGCCGCAACGTGCCCGGGCGGCGCCGCGCCGCAACGTGCCCGGGCGGCGCCGCGCCGCAACGTGCCCGGGCGGCGCCGCGCCGCAACGTGCCCGGGCGGCGCCGCGCCGCAACGTGCCCGGGCGGCGCCGCGCCGCAACGTGCCCGGGCGGCGCCGCGCCGCAACGTGCCCGGGCGGCGCCGCGCCGCAACGTGCCCGGGCGGCGCCGCGCCGCAACGTGCCCGGGCGGCGCCGCGCCGCAACGTGCCCGGGCGGCGCCGCGCCGCAACGTGCCCGGGCGGCGCCGCGCCGCAACGTGCCCGGGCGGCGCCGCGCCGCAACGTGCCCGGGCGGCGCCGCGCCGCAACGTGCCCGGGCGGCGCCGCGCCGCAACGTGCCCGGGCGGCGCCGCGCCGCAACGTGCCCGGGCGGCGCCGCGCCGCAACGTGCCCGGGCGGCGCCGCGCCGCAACGTGCCCGGGCGGCGCCGCGCCGCAACGTGCCCGGGCGGCGCCGCGCCGCAACGTGCCCGGGCGGCGCCGCGCCGCAACGTGCCCGGGCGGCGCCGCGCCGCAACGTGCCCGGGCGGCGCCGCGCCGCAACGTGCCCGGGCGGCGCCGCGCCGCAACGTGCCCGGGCGGCGCCGCGCCGCAACGTGCCCGGGCGGCGCCGCGCCGCAACGTGCCCGGGCGGCGCCGCGCCGCAACGTGCCCGGGCGGCGCCGCGCCGCAACGTGCCCGGGCGGCGCCGCGCCGCAACGTGCCCGGGCGGCGCCGCGCCGCAACGTGCCCGGGCGGCGCCGCGCCGCAACGTGCCCGGGCGGCGCCGCGCCGCAACGTGCCCGGGCGGCGCCGCGCCGCAACGTGCCCGGGCGGCGCCGCGCCGCAACGTGCCCGGGCGGCGCCGCGCCGCAACGTGCCCGGGCGGCGCCGCGCCGCAACGTGCCCGGGCGGCGCCGCGCCGCAACGTGCCCGGGCGGCGCCGCGCCGCAACGTGCCCGGGCGGCGCCGCGCCGCAACGTGCCCGGGCGGCGCCGCGCCGCAACGTGCCCGGGCGGCGCCGCGCCGCAACGTGCCCGGGCGGCGCCGCGCCGCAACGTGCCCGGGCGGCGCCGCGCCGCAACGTGCCCGGGCGGCGCCGCGCCGCAACGTGCCCGGGCGGCGCCGCGCCGCAACGTGCCCGGGCGGCGCCGCGCCGCAACGTGCCCGGGCGGCGCCGCGCCGCAACGTGCCCGGGCGGCGCCGCGCCGCAACGTGCCCTGCTCACTCCCTAGGCACTACTGCCCTTATGCGGTCAAGAAACTGTACCCCACGGTTTCCCAAAAACAACGTACCTGACAACCCCTCATAAAAGAACATCGAATATGTGAATTCCAAGCACTTAAAGCCTAGAAGGCTGCAAGATCTAAAGACTCAACCCACAAGTAAACCCACATGCAAAAGATCCAAAAATATAACAAACTGTCCCTAAACCTGAAACAGACTACCCTTTACATGCCCACTGCTGCCTTTTTCATATACATGCTCACACAGGGAGCCTCCATGACACATTTCTCCTAAACCATGCTCCATCACTTTTCCACCAACGTTGTGGCTTTGGTAAGATTTGACATATAGGCAAAGACTCACAGAAAGCCCCGTAATTCTGCCAATATCATAAGGGACCCAGAACCACAAAGCAAACACACAAAGTAACATCACCATACTATCTGTAACACTGCTATAACAATTACTCACCTGAGGAAGAGCTGCATGCAATAGAAGCACCTACTACTAGGTTGCTTTACTGTGACAGATCCTGCCAGTTGCCACCCAAAAAAGACATGCGTACCCGTTTCTACTTGAAAATGCATCAGTCCATAGACTCTGAACCACCTAAAGAACCCTGCAACTGACTGAAGGAAAAACAAAGCACTTACCCCAAAGAGCAGCCAAGGCAGAAGGAGCTCTCTGATGGCATACCTGCAACTCAGTTACCATTAGGTCCCACCTGGAACCTGAAGCCAATCACCTGGGAAAATACAAAAAAAAAAAAAAAAACAGAAAGAGGGGGAGTAGTAGCTGTGGTTTCTTTACTTATTTATATGACTTAGCGCAACAGAATGCAGAGTGCAGACAAGAGAACTGGGGTGTTTCTAGAAGCAGACTAACACAGTCCACCAAAAAACCCAGAGTCCCCACTGACATCCACTCACCATCATGCCTCATTCATGTTTCCGTGCCTATGCCCTGAGCTACAAGAAACAAAGAGAGAAGGTCATATCCACGATGTACATGCAAACAGTATAGCTCCTTACAGAAAACTCAAACACAGAGACCAGAGCTAGAAGAAAAAATAAATAAATAAACACCCTAAAGTCAACAAATGCCAAAAGGCCATGAATGCACAGCAGCTCCAACAGAGGTAGCCACAGAATTACCCTTTGCAGATGAAAAAGGTGATCCTGCTCAGTCTCTTGGTAATACTGCACCTACGTGGTTGAGCCTCTTGTACCATGCAATCAAGCTGGTTTTAATCCTCTGGAGAGTTACACATGTGGGTGTATACATCTAGAGATTAACATATAGATCAAAACCAGAAGAGTATCCCCCCACCCCAAAAAACAGTGAGCCAGCAGCCTCTACTTAATATTCCTCTATTAAGTGAATTCCAAGCACTTAAAATCCAGAAATCCATAGACCCCAGCCTGCCTAAACAACCCTGCAACTGACTGAAGGAAAAACAAAGCACTTACTCCAAGGAGCAGCCCAGGCAGAATAAGCTCTCTAATGCCATGCCTGGGGCTCATATACCTTTTGGCCCCGCCCAGCACCCAAACCCAATCAAGTGGTAAAGGGGAGGGGCAAAGCACAAGAAAGTAGGAAGAGAGCAGGCACAGCAGCAGCTGTGATGTTTTTTTGTTTGTTTTTTGTTTCTTTTTTTTTAAATCTGCCATCAGGGAGTGTGAGCGAGAGATAGACTTCTGGAGTAACTCCCTGCAGGGCCTCAAGGGGAGGTACCGAGGTGAGACTCCTCAAATGGGGGTGGACCCCCTGCCCTGTAGCCGTAGGGCAGAGGGAGGGGATCTGGGAGCTGAGGAGGAATGGAAACAGGTCCCTGCTCAACATCGCAGGTGACGCCCTCCCCTTCCAGCCCTGCATTCCCAGGTGCCCTTACACAACAGGTTTGAGGCCCTGGAGCTCGACAGACCAGTAGCTGAGGAAGAGGTAGCAAGTGTTCCCAGGAGGATGCCTAGGGCGAGGAGGTTGACTCCATGCCTCAGGACTGCCTCCACCAAGAAAGACAGGAGGGTTATTGTTGTTGGAGACTCGATTCTTAGGGGAACAGAGGGCCCTATTTGTCGGCCTGACCCTACTCGTAGGGAAGTCTGCTGCCTCCCTGGGGTCAGGGTCAGGGACGTTGCCAGGAAGCTTCCCAACCTGGTACACCCCTCTGACTATTACCCTCTTTTGATAGTCCAGGCGGGCAGTGACAACATCGAAGAGAGAAGCCTCAAGGCTATCAAAAGAGACTTTAGGGGACTGGGTCGGTTAGTGGATGGAGCGGGAGTGCAGGTGGTGTTTTCATCCATCCCTACGGTGGCAGGGAGGGGTTCAGAGAGGACACGGAAAGCCCACCTGTTAAACACGTGGCTCCAGGGCTGGTGCCAACGCAGAAATCTTGGGTATTTTGATCATGGGGCACTTTACTCAGCACCTGGCCTGATGGCCGCAGACAGGTCCCTATCTTTTAGGGGAAAAAGGATCCTGGGCCAGGAGCTGGCAGGGCTCATTGAGAGGGCTTTAAACTAGGTAGGAAGGGGGATGGGGCTGAAGGTAGGATTGTTGGGGCTGTGCCAGGGGGAACAATGGCAAGGCCGGAGGATAAGGCAATGGCCCAGCTGAAGTGCATCTACACCAATGCACGCAGCATGGGTAACAAACAGGAGGAGCTGGAAGCCATCGTTCAGCAGGCAGGCTACGACTTGGTTGCCATCACGGAGACGTGGTGGGACCAGTCTCATGACTGGAGTACTGCAATGACTGGCTATAAGCTCTTTAGAAGGGACAGGCAGAACAGAAGGGGTGGTGGTGTGGCTCTCTATATTAGAGAGTCTTTCGAGGTTGTGGAACTCGAGGCTGGGAATGACAAGGTCGAGTCCCTTTGGGTTAGGATCGGCAGGGACAACAAGGCTAGTGTCCTGGTCGGGGTCTGCTATAGACTGCCGAACCAGGATGAGGAGACGGATGAGGAATTCTACAGGCAGCTGACAGAAGTTGCGAAATCGTCAGCTCTTGTTCTCATGGGGGACTTCAACTTCCCTGACATATCCTGGAAGCACAACACAGCCCTGAGAAAGCAATCTAGGAGGTTTCTGGAGAGCGTGGAAGATAGCTTCCTGACGCAGCTGGTTAGTGAACCTACCAGGGGTGGTGCCCCGCTAGACCTTCTCTTCACAAACAGAGAAGGACTGGTGGAGGATGTGATTGTCGGGAGCTGTCTTGGGCAGAGTGACCACGAAATGGTGGAGTTCACTATTCTTGGCGAGGCCAGGAAGGGGACCAGTAAAACCACTGTATTGGACTTTCGGAGGGCTGACTTTGAGCTGCTCAGGACACTAGTTGGTGGAGTCCCTTGGGAGGCGGTTCTGAAGGGCAGAGGAGTCCAGGAAGGCTGGGTGCTCTTCAAGAGGGAAATCTTAATGGCGCAGGAACGGTCTGTCCCCACGTGCCCAAAGACGAGCTGGCGGGGAAGAAGACCGGTCTGGCTCAACAGAGAATTGTGGCTTGAGCTTAGGAGAAAAAAGAGGGTTTATAATCTTTGGAAAAGTGGGCAGGCCACTAGGGAGGACTTTAAGGATGTAGCGAGGCTGTGCAGGGACAAAATTAGGAAGGCCAAAGCTCATCTGGAGCTCAATCTGGCTACTGCCGTTAAAGATAACAAAAAACGTTTCTATAAATACATCAACACAAAAAGGAGGACTAAGGAGAATCTCCATCCTTTACTGGATGCGGGGGGAAACCTAGTTACAAGAGATGAGGAAAAGGCGGAGGTGCTCAATGCCTTCTTTGCCTCAGTCTTTAGTGGCAATACCGGTTGTTCTCTGGATACTCAGTACCCTGAGCTGGTGGAAGGGGATGGGGAGCAGGATGTGGCCCTCACTATCCATGAAGAACTGGTTGGTGACCTGCTACGGCACTTGGATGTGCACAAGTCAATGGGGCCGGATGGGATCCACCCAAGGGTACTGAGAGAACTGGCAGAGGAGCTGGCCAAGCCACTGTCCATCATTTATCAGCAGTCCTGGCTATCGGGGGAGGTCCCAATCGACTGGCGGCTAGCAAATGTGACGCCCATCTACAAGAAGGGCCGGAGGGCAGACCCGGGAAACTACAGGCCTTTCAGTTTGACCTCAGTGCCAGGGAAGCTCATGGAACAGATCCTCCTGAGAGTCATCACGCAGCACTTGTAGGGCAAGCAGGCGATCAGGCCTAGTCAGCATGGGTTTATGAAAGGCAGGTCCTGCTTGATGAACCTGATCTCCTTCTATGACAAAGTGACGTGCTGGGTGGATGAGGGCAAGGCTGTGGATATGGTCTACCTTGACTTCAGCAAGGCTTTTGACACCGTTTCCCACAGCATTCTCCTCAAGAAACTGGCTGCTCTTGGCTTGGACTGGCGCACACTTCGTTGGGTTAGAAACTGTCTGGATAGCCGGGCCCAAAGAGTCGTGGTGAATGGAGCCAAGTCCAGTTGGAGGCCAGTCACTAGTGGCGTCCCCCAGGGCTCGGTGCTGGGGCCGGTCCTCTTTAATATCTTCATCGATGATCTGGATGAGGGCAATGAGTGCACCCTCAGTAAGTTTGCAGATGACACCAAGCTAGGTGCGTGTGTTGATCTGCTTGAGGGTAGGAAAGCTCTGCAGGAGGATCTGGATAGGCTGCACCGATGGGCTGAGGTCAACTGCATGAAGTTCAACAAAGCCAAGTGCCGGGTCCTGCACCTGGGGCACAATAACCCCAAGCAGAGCTACAGGCTGGGAGAGGAATGGTTGGAGAGCTGCCAGGCAGAGAAGGACCTGGGAGTGATGGTTGATAGTCGGCTGAATATGAGCCAGAGGTGTGCTCAGGTGGCCAAGAAGGCCAACGGCATCCTGGCTTGTATCAGGAACAGTGTGACCAGCAGGGCTAGGGAGGTGATCGTCCCCCTGTACTCAGCTCTGGTGAGGCCGCACCTCGAGTACTGTGTTCAGTTTTGGGCCCCTCGCTACAAGAAGGACATGGAGGTGCTTGAGCGGGTGCAGAGAAGGGCGACGAAGCTGGTGAGGGGCCTGGAGAACAAGTCCTACGAGGAGCGGCTGAGGGAGCTGAGCTTGTTCAGCCTGGAGAAAAGGAGGCTCAGGGGCGACCTTATCGCTCTCTATAGGTACCTCAAGGGAGGCTGTAGCGAGGTGGGGGTTGGTCTGTTCTCCCACGTGCCTGGTGACAGGACGAGGGGGAATGGGCTTAAGTTGAGCCAGGGGAGTTTTAGGTTAGATGTTAGGAAGAACTTCTTTACCGAAAGGGTTGTGAGGCATTGGAACAGGCTGCCCAGGGAAGTGGTGGAGTCACCATCCCTGGAAGCCTTCAAAAGACGTTTAGATGTAGAGCTTAGGGATATGGTTTAGTGGGGACTGCTAGGGTTAGGTCAGAGGTTGGACTCGATGATCTTGAGGTCTCTTCCAACCTAGAAATTCTGTGATTCTGTGATTCTGTGATATCCTGGTTTGGAGAGAAGCAAGGGCTATGGAAGGCTGAAAGTCTGAACAGAACCAAAGTCTTTGTGTACATGGCTATGGCTGTTGCCTCTGTCACTGAGGCCTATGAGGAGACGGCTTATTGCTAAAGCACCAGGGCCTCATTGTCTCCTTGTCCCCACCCATGAACCTGGAAGGGGTCGTACCATTCTCCTGCACTTGACAATGCACATCCCCATCTCCTAGTGCCCCAGGAAGAGCCCTGAGCAGTGTGTGAAGGGAAGAGATCTCCCTTCACAGAGGCTGGAGGTCAAGGCCTGGCCCTGGTGCTTGGTGAAACACATCCACTTTGTCTACACCTCAGTGTCACCTTCACATTGCCTTTGTCTCCTTGTCCTCACTGCCTCCAGTGTTCTGATCTAACAAGCTCCAAGAGAGGCTGTGTCAGTGCTGGCCCTCAGGGGGACACTGCAGGAAACTTGCCTCTGACTTGGACTTCTGGAGAGATGTCTTCAATTGTCTCTGAGTGCCTGAGGTTTGTGGGCTCATCAGCAAAACCCCCAGAGGGGTGATTCCAATGTCTTGGGCTGGGCCTGTGCTGCTGAGCTGGGCCGGGCTCCTGGGACAGAGAGAGCTCGTGGCAAGAGGGCCCTGGTGCAGAGAGACAGCTCTGCCCAGGAGCAGCTCCTCTGCACAGCGCAGCAGGGCTGGGGGCTCTGACCACAGGCACCCAGGCAGAAAGGGATTCCAGGCAGCCTGGAGGGAGAGCTCAGTGCAGGAGAAACCTTCACAGCTCTGCCCACAGTAAGTATCTGGCTGCAGGACAGTGCAGGGGAGGTTCCTGGAAAAGGCTTCTGGATGCGGGATGTCTATGCTTGGCCAGGAGCTGCCAGGATGTCTCATGTGGCTTGTGCGGTGTGGAGGAGAAGGTGCTTCAGGGCAGCTGCAGGGGTGCCCAGGGCTGTGGTGCAGAGCAGGGTCCCTGCTGTGCCCCAGGGGCTGTGTGCCGGGGCATGGCCTCTGCTGCCTGCCAGACACAGCATTCAGCCTGCCTGACGAGCTGCCCAGGGGCTTGAGCAAAGGAAGGGCAGGGCAGGTGCTGCCTGCAAAGAGAAGGCTCTTTCTGCACTCTCTGCCTGCGCTTTCATAGTCTGATTGTGGGGTAGGCTGTGTTAAGAGAATGGTTGGGTTTGCACAGGTAGTGGAGCTTCCTATTGCATTGGAATGAGACATAAACAGGTTAGTGACAAACCTGAGAGTGTCCCTTCCCTTCTCTCTCCTTACAGACTGCTCCAGGGCGTTTTTAGAACCGTTCTTTAGGACCTACTGAGAGGGGGATGTCCCCAGAGCTGTCCCCATCCCCGGGAGGTGTCTGCAGGACAGAGCTGGGCACGCAGAGGATGGGATGGGGTCTGTGAGCATGGACAGGAGGAGACATGGGGACAGATAAAGAGATGTTGACAGGACAGCTGCAGGCAGCAGGGACATTGGCAGGCAGTGAGAGGGAGCTGCTCCCTCCCTGCCATTCCCTGCAGTGCAGGCACCTTCCTTGCAGCAGCCCCTGGTCTCATCTCTTCCCCAGAAACTCCTTCACAGTTTCTGTCATGGCATATATAACCTATGGGCTGAAAATATGGGGTGTCTGAACCCTAAATCTCTGTGTAAGTAGACACATTTGCTGCAGGCCCCTTCCACCTTCCTCCATGGAAGAAGGCACAGAATCACAGAATCATAGAATATCCCGAGTTGGAAGGGACCCACAAGGATCATCGAGTCTAGCTCCTGGCTCCCCAGAGGTCCTACCCCCAAATTCCTACCATATGACAAGGAGCATATTCCAAATGCTTCTTCCACGCCAGAGCTCTTGTCCCTCTCCTGGCTGTGCCAGCCAGATGGCACAGGTCTGTGAGGACAGCCTCTACCTTACCAACACCGCAGCTTCTGCACTGGGTTGGGTCTGCCCTACCTGCCCATGCCTGCTGCTCCCCCTTCCCCAGCATGGCAGCTGGTGGTGTCTGATTCTGACAAGGAGTGCTGTGAACGGCGGGTGAAGCAGGAGGAGATGCTCCCTGCCAGACATGCACGATCCACCTGCTGATTTTGTCTCCTGAGTATTGAACAGGGAAGACGCACACAGAGTCACACAGCCAAACGCCCCTCACTCAACAGAGGGAGCCACTTCCCAGGAACCTTCCTTCTTGGAACCTCGAATGCAGCAGAGCAGCCTCACTGGGAGCTGATGGGGAGAGGAGGCTGCAGTGTACAGGACACTCAGGAAGCACACAGCAGGGCTCCAGATAGGGAGAGACACAAAGGTCCTCTTGGAAACAGGAAATGTAAGGTTTTAACTGGGAATTAACTGAATTTTTCTCACAGACTTTACTCCTAACACTCCTTATTTATTTATTTATTTATTTATTTATTTATTTATTTATTTATTTTTCTCATTTGGCAGTGTCCATGTCCAGAACCAGCAAATGCCCAACATCAGCTCTGTGAGTGAGTTCCTCCTGCTGGCGTTCGCAGACATGCGGGAGCTGCAGCTCCTGCACTTTGCGCTCTTCCTGGGCATCTACCAGGCTGCCCTTCTGGGCAACGGCCTCATCCTCACCACCGTAGCCTGCGACCACCGCCTGCACACCCCCATGTACTTCTTCCTCCTCAACCTCGCCCTCCTCGACCTGGGCTGCATCTCCACCACTCTGCCCAAAGCCATGGCCAATTCTCTCTGAGACACCAGGACCATCTCCTATCAAGGCTGTGCTGCACAGGTCTTTCTATTAGTCTTCCTGATTACAGCAGAATTTTATGTTCTCACCACCATGGCCTATGACCACTATGTTGCCATCAGCAAGCCCCTGCACTATGGGAGCCTCTTGGGCAGCAGAGCTTGTGCCCAGATGGCAGCAGCTGTCTGGGGCAGTGGCTTTCTCCATGGTGTCCTGCACACAGCCAGTACATTTTCCCTGCCCCTTTGCCAAGGCAATGCTTTGGACCAGTTCTTCTGTGAAGTCCCCCAGATCCTCAAGCTCTCCTGCTCAGATGCCTACCTCAGGGAAGTTGGGTTTATTGCATTTAGCTTTTGTTTAGGTGCTGGCTGTTTTATTTTCATTGTGTTGTCCTATGCGCAGATCTTCAGGGCTGTGCTTAGGATCCCTGCTGAGCAGAGCCTGCACAAAGCCTTTTCCACATGCCTCCCTCACCTTGTGGTAGTCTCCCTGTTTGTCAGCACTATTGTGTTTGCCGGTGTGAAGCCCCCCACCACCTCCTCCCTATACCTGGACTTTGTGGTGGCAGTTCTGTACTCAGTGGTACCTCCAGCAGTGAACCCCCTCATCTACAGCATGAGGAACCAGGAGCTCAAACATGCACTGAAGAAGCTGTTTCAGTTTTCTTCCAGGAGCAATTAGCTGCTGCTCTGCTGCTGCAATGGGAAAAACTCACCAAAAAACCCACAGTGGGAGACACAGCCTTTCAGTGCCATGTTCCAGGTCCACCAATGCAGCCCCCAAACTGTGAGAAACAAAGTAAAAATGTTCTGTACAGAAGGAGAGCAGATGGATCTCAGGATACAGGACTGCAGGCACCTGTGGGCAGTATGGACACTGACCTGCGGTCTCAAGCCTCCCTGAGTGGCAATAGAAGAAAGAGACCAGTGCCTGTCCTGTGCCACCTCCCTGCCAGCCCTGCCCTTCCACAGGTGGAGTATTTTTCTCTTACTTGGGCACCAGCAGAGCTTTGCCTCCTTGTCCTCCACAGGGAGATGAGCCACAGGCCTGGCTGTGTGCGAGGAGGCAGCAGACCTGAGCAGAAAAAAAGACAGTTTCTTGTCACTCCAGCATCTGAAGCGTCCAGCCCCTGTGGTTGATTCTGTTCTCTGCAGCAAAGGGATGTCACCAAGCCCCAGGTCTGTGGTTGCTCCTGCAGCTCTGAGGACCTCTCCAAGGGCATCACAGTATCAACGGTCAGGACCTAGAAGGGTCAGCTCGCCCATGGATCACAGCAGTAGGTTGGTAGGATTCCATAGTACACAAGGACACGGACACCTCGTTGCTCTGTTTTCATGAATGTCTGTATTACAAATTGCTACAAACCCTTGTGGTGGTTTTACCGTGCTGGGCTGCTAAACACCACAACTGCTCTCTCACTCTCCCTCTTTAGATGAGGAGGGGGAGAAGTAAAGCAAAGAACAACTCACGGGTTGAGATAAGGATAATTTAATTAAAGGGAAATAATAATTAAAGAAAGATTATTATGAACTAAACAATTTAACTAAAGGGAAATAAAAAGGGAAAGGAAAAGGGAGGAAGACAAACAAATAAAACAGATGAAGTCTATGTGGAAGTGCAGAGGAAAGAAATTACTCTCTACTTCCCACAAATGAGCGGTGCTTGACCACGTCCTTGAAGCAGGGCCACAACGCATGTAGCCGGTATTCAGGAGGAGGACTGACATTTTCACAATGAGAGCGCACCCCTCCCCTCTTCTTCCTGTTTCCACCTTTTATTGCTGAGTGTGACATCACATGGTATGGAATATCCCTTTGGTTGGTTGAGGTCGGCTGCCCTGGTGATGTTTCTCTTCTCACTTTTTGCCCATCCCCTAGGAGGGTTAGAGAGAGGCCTGATGCTGTGCCAGCACTGCTCAGCAGTAGACACAACACTGGTGTGATAACACTGCTGTTCCAGCTACAAGTGCAGAGCACAGCACTGTATGGGCTGCTGCAGGGAAAGTTAACATTCCAGCCAGACCCAGTACAACCCTTCCCTGTAAAGCAACTACATATTGCAAGAAACTACTAAGTTACCACTAGGAAAGCAAATATGGGTTTGTGATGCTTTCCCTAAATCTGCACCAATGAATATTATTTGAGGTGTTACTGGTATGACGCTCATGAATCCACTTGGTGAAGGGAACAAGGCATGGCACCTTCCCCTTCTTTCTTTCGGGCTGGTCATGATAGCTCTTGAGTGATGTGAACATCATTGGGTAACCCTAATGATATGCCTCCAGACTGCGTTTCTGGCTTTTTCCAAGGGCAAACAACTAAACAAAAGAGTACCATAGTTCTGTTGGCATAACTGCCATGAATATAGAGAACATCAAATAGTTGTCTACCTTGCCTGGTCTCACACGGGACCCTTCTGTTGTGGGGTTGCTGAGAGCTGAAGAGCAGGTGCTGATGGCTGCCACAATGGTGCACCGGCAGCGATAGCACACTGACCCCCAAGTCCTCCAAGCTCAAAAACTATGTATTCCTGTGAGCAAAATGTCAAAGAGGGCAGGAGACCTGCTTGAATGATCAAGGAGATCCTGGAGTGACTTAAATGGAAGAAGGATGTATACATAATGTGGAAAAAAGGGACAAGCCACTTGGGAAGAATATAGGGCCATTGTCTGAGAAAAGGTCTTTTTCAAATATATCAATAGCAGAAGGAAGAGGAAGGAAAATGTGGGCCAACTGCTTAACGAGGTGGGTGACCTGGTGACAAAGGATACAGAGAAGGCAGAATTACTGAATGCCTTCTTTGCTTCAGTCTTCACTGCTAAGAGCAGCCCTCCAGAATCTCTGACCTTCAGGACAAGGGAGGAAATCTGGAGAAATGAGGACTTTCCCTTGGTTGAAGAGGATCAGGTCAGAGATCTCTTAGGCAAACCTGACAGCCACAGATCCATGGACCCTGATGGGATACATCCATGAGTTCTGAGGGAGCTGGCAGATGTTACTGCTGGCCAATCATTTTTGAAAGGCCATGGAAAACAGGAGAGCTGCCTGAAGACTGGAAGAAAGCTCATGTCATACCGGTCTTCAACAAGGGCAAGAAGGAGGACCCAGGCAACTACAGGCTGGTCAGCCTCACCTCCATCCCTGGAAAGGCAATGGAACAGCTCATCCTGGAGGTCATCTCCAGCATGTGGAAGAGAAGAAGGTGATCAGGAGTAGTCAGCATAGGTTCACCAAGGGAAACCATGCTTCACCAACTTGACAGGCTTCTATGATGGAATGACTAGCTGAGTGGGTGAGGGGAGAGCAGCAGATGTTGTCTACTTTGACTTCAGCAAGGCTTTCAGCACTGTCTCCCATAACATCCTCATAGGCTAGCTCAGGAAGTGTGAGATGGAGGAGTGGTCGGTGAGGTGGGATGTGAGCTGGCTGGATGGCAGAGTTCAGAGGGTCGTGCTTAGTGGAACAGAGTCTAGTTGAAGGCCTGTAGCCAGCAGTGTCTCCCAGGGACCTACACTGAGTCCAGTCCTGTTCAAGTTATTTGTCAGTGGCCTGGATGATGGAATAGAGTGCACCCTTGTCCTGGTTTCAGTTAGGACAGAGTTCATTTTCCTCCTAGTAGGTGGAATCACAGAATCACAGAATTTCTAGGTTGGAAGAGACCTCAAGATCATCGAGTCCAACCTCTGACCTAACCCTAGCAGTCCCCACTAAACCATATCCCTAAGCTCTACATCTAAACGTCTTTTGAAGGCTTCCAGGGATGGTGACTCCACCACTTCCCTGGGCAGCCTGTTCCAATGCCTCACAACCCTTTCGGTAAAGAAGTTCTTCCTAACATCTAACCTAAAACTCCCCTGGCTCAACTTAAGCCCATTCCCCCTCGTCCTGTCACCAGGCACGTGGGAGAACAGACCAACCCCCACCTCGCTACAGCCTCCCTTGAGGTACCTATAGAGAGCGATAAGGTCACCCCTGAGCCTCCTCTTCTCCAGGCTGAACAAGCCCAGCTCCCTCAGCCGCTCCTCGTAGGACTTGTTCTCCAGGCCCCTCACCAGCTTCGTCGCCCTTCTCTGCACCCGCTCAAGCACCTCCATGTCCTTCTTGTAGCGAGGGGCCCAAAACTGAACACAGTACTCGAGGTGCGGCCTCACCAGAGCTGAGTACAGGGGGACGATCACCTCCCTAGCCCTGCTGGTCACACTGTTCCTGATACAAGCCAGGATGCCGTTGGCCTTCTTGGCCACCTGAGCACACCTCTGGCTCATATTCAGCCGACTATCCACCATCACTCCCAGGTCCTTCTCTGCCTGGCAGCTCTCCAACCATTCCTCTCCCAGCCTGTAGCTCTGCTTGGGGTTATTGCGCCCCAGGTGCAGGAAGGGTGCTATGTTTTGGATTAGGATGAGAAGAGTGCTGAGAAGAGTGCTCAGCAAGTGTAAAGATATGCTGTTTCATGTCAAAGTGCTCTGTTTTGATTCAAAGCTCTCCTCAGGCTCTCCTCAAAGCTCAACTCAAGCCCTCCAGCTCAGATCCCTACCTCAGGGAAGTTGGGGTACTTGCGTTCAGTGTCTTTTTAGCATTTGGATGTTTTGTTTTCATTGTGCTCTGTCCTATGTGCAGGTTGTCAGGGCTGTGCTGAGGATGCCCTCTGAGCAGGGCCAGCACAAAGCCTTTTCCACATGCCTCCCTCACCTGGCCGTGGTCTCCCTGCATAGCATTACTGCCACGGTTGCCTACCTGAAGCCTCCCTCCACCACCTCCCTATTCCTGGGCCTGGCGGTTTCACTTCTATACTCGGTGTTGCCTCCAGCAGCGAAACCCTCACCTACAGCACGAGGAACAAGGAGCTAAAGGAGGCACTGAGGATGTTATTCTAATCTACAGTATTTCCCCATCAATGAGGTACCTGCACATCTTCCTCACATAAACCTGGACAAGGCAGAAACACCTTTGTTCATGTATTTCAAAATTGCTTTTCATTCTTTGCAATACTAGTCCAATAAAAATATTTTTCTCCATCTCATTTCTTCAACCTTTTGTTGTTGTTGTCTTTCTTGTTTTTTAACCCAAAGACCTCATTTACAGGTGCTGGTAAGCTTTGTAATTAACCAAATAAAATAACCAGCAGGTAGTCATTTTCTGTGAGTCTTGTTTCTCATAATTTCTCTTCAGGTACAGCAGAGGTTGTAGAATGAAGAAACCAGCTGCAATGTGGGGGAAAAGCAGAGATGTGGCTGAGGGACTCGATGTTTTTTTCTGTAGTACTCTGTACCAAAAAGTTCTCCTAGGCCTCTTTATTCAGTAAAAGAGATAAAGGATGAGAAGAGCATGTACCAAAAGGAACACCATGAAAAGCCATGAAGACAAGGGCCATTTTCTGCCCCTGCAGGGGACTAATGCTGGGCAAGGCCCAGCTTGGGAAGCAGCACTGTCAGACGTTCTTGGAGGGCAGTGAGCTGGGCAGGAGGCAGCCATGTGCCCTGGGAGCACAGGAAGGAAGGCTGAGGGGCACCTCACTGCAGCCTGTCAGGAGCTGCAAGGCGCTCATAGAGCGTCCAGGGCCAGGATCTGCCCCATGGCCATGAGCCCTGCCTGCCCTCCTCCTGCCATACTTCGTGCGGTGGCTGCAGCAGAGGGGAACCCCAGCCAGCCCCTGCATGGGGCTCTGCCACCCACCTCGCCCCGGCCCTCTCCAGCGCCTTCCTTGCTGCTCTCTGATGCACGCCAGCACCTCCCCGTGTGTGCCAGCCAGCACATCTGCTGAGGGCCAGTGCGGCTGCTGCTGGGGCAGGGAGCTCAGCATGGCCCTTGAAGCCCCCTGCCCTGGACCTGCCTCTCCCCTTGGCTTTGGCCCGGCCTTGTCTCTGCTGGCAGGAGTGCTCTTGGCATGCACTTCCTGGCCTCCCCTCGCCTGCGCACAGCTGCTGCCCACTCATGCTGCTGGCACAAACGTGTCCTCACCAGCAGCACCACCCCTTGGGATGCTTCTCCTGGTGTTTTCTGGCACATCACACCCACAAATGTCTCAGGCTCTACACAGTGTACCCTAATGCCATCAAGACTTAAAGAGGTAGAACCCACCTATATTTCTGGAGTGACAAGGGGATCCCAGCAGTTAACTGTCTGGAGGCTGAAGGGAGTCTAACTGGGAAGGAATGGCAAAAACACCCCATTGGGACTGGCCTGTGCATTCTCAGCATAGACTGTTTCAGGAGAGGGAACTTCAAAGTTCCAAGAGGGCACTACCGCTGGGGCTTTGGCATACCTGCCTTTGAGATGGAGGATCTTAAACAGTTGTCTACCTTGCTTTTATTTTATTTTATTTATTTTATTTTATTTTATTTTATTTTATTTTATTATTTATTTTGTTCCCAAAGTACAACTGACTTGTCTTAGAAAGGGTTTCATGTGCTGGGCTGAGCTGCAGTTACAGGGACAAAGACCACTGCTGGCAGTGGAGGTGTAAGACCTCCAGACTCTGCTTTTTCTCCTGATAGAGGTCTCCAAAGAAGTCACCCTGAATGAACAGCAATAGGAGAACAATGCTCAAAACTGAAATGCAGCAAAATTCAGACTTTGAAACAAGAAGTTTTTATTAGGTGCTTTTTGAAATCTTCTTCTTTAACTACATCATGCAAGCTCTGCAATTAGCTGAACAAATCCTGAAGTCTTTAAGAAAATTGTGGTAGAGATGTTAGGAGTTTCTCCATTTTAATGAGGTCCATGGTGTATTTTGGTGCTCAGTCTATGAAGCTCAGGTACTGAGAGGAGAGTGATGTAAGCGCTTGAGCATGTCAAGTCAGGAGGCACAAAAGTTGAAGTGACTTGGAGTATTAATGGGCCCCACTGAGGGCTGTTACTAACGAAGCCTCCCCAGGGCCTTGCTAGGACAGATAATTGGAGGCCATGATTACAGACAGACAAAGCGCTATGCTGAGAAATGTCTTGGCTTCTTTTAGTGAAGCAGAAGATTCAAGGCCTGCCACCAGCTGCTGGAGGGGAGATCTTGTACCCCGTGTCTGGCTCAGGGCTCTTCCTGGCGATCTGTGGGATGTTCTGGGAAGCGTGATGCCATAAGAACACTGGAATGACACCTTCCAGCCTCTGCAAGGATTGCAAGGAAGGAAGGAGGCCCCACTGTAATGACTACATCTCATCACCTCATAAGCTCTAGACAAGGGGAAAAAAATTCAGGGCTGTTGGGGCTTTCCATTCTTGCCAGCACCCTCTGCCTTCTCCTCTGCAAGCTTTCCAATGCTGTCCCACACTTTGCCCTATTTTCTTGAAGTCTGCAGAAACCCATCTCTGTTTACCACCTTGCTCTCATCCCAGCATTTCTTCCTCGTTGAGGCCAGTGCCAACCTTCCATATTGCATTCTGTGGCAGCTTATTCTCTCCTCTTCTTTGCTAATATCAAAGGAAGCTCCATCAGGGTGGAAACCACTCCTGAAGAGGCATCCCAACCCATCAGGCTCCTTGCGGCCTGGCAGCCAACCAGACACAAGTCACCTCAGCAGCCTCTTCCATGCCATGGGCCTACTGCTGGCCTTGCAGCTTCGTGGCTACACACAGCCAAGCCTTGTGCCTCCTGCTGTGCAGTCATGGACTCAAGCAGAAGGGACAGGACAACCCATATGGGGGCCTTCTTTCTGTCTGGATCCTCCTGGGTCTGGAGGAAGAGGGGATCCCCCAGTCAGCATGCCAACCAGGTGCCTTCTGCTGGCCTAGCAGGGCCACTGGCACATGTCCGCACAAAAGTACAGATCCCAGGGAGAAGGTAAGGGTGACCTGTCAGCTTCAGACAGAAGTGACCTCACAGTCCCTTTCCATGACACGTTCCTGCTGCTGCCCTATCAAGTGCAGAGGCAGAAGTGACCTCACAGTCCCTGCCACAGTCACATTCCTCCTGCTGGGGCAGGAGATCCTGAGGTAGAGCTGACCTCTCTCTACTCTCCTAGGGACTAGATTTGACCTTTCTGGGTTAGAGATTAAGCAAAATTTTAGATGGAGCGTTTGGCGTTCTGCTTGTGGTGTCAGGTCTCTGGTTAGGGTATGGGCACACATTATGCTTAAGGGTTTTGTTTACATCTGTCAAGAAGTCTAGGATGAAATAGAGCAATTTAATGTTAGTGTTAGGGGCAGTGATTCAGGTGAGCAAGAGAGTAAATGTAAGGGAAAGGGGCTATGGGCTGAGTTTTTCTTCAGGTGATACTTTGATTTCTGCATTACAATAGTGGAGTCCTGTCAGGGTGTTTGTGTAATGTTTAGGTTTAGGGATTATTGTTACTGTTGAAAATAGTTTATAGGCCCTACAAGACTGTTTGAAGTCAGTGTTACAGCAGCCTCAACATGACATGAACCCTCTTACCTCTGCAAAGGTAAGCTTCTGAGCTCCTCCTCTTTTCTCTTCCCTCCCCCAAATCTCACATATGTCCTGGCCAGGTTACTCCTGACCTCCCCATATCAGTCATCTAACTGGGATCAGCTTTCTGATGGCTTTCATTATATCAAAGTACCTGTCTCACCTCTGCTGGCTACTCTATTCCGTAGTATTAGACTGCTCTATTCTCTACACTCTGTTGGCCATTCTAGTCTGTTACTATGAAAGCCTCGCATGGGAACTGTTACAGCAGATAACTAGAGGCCCTGATTACAGACAGTCAAAGACACTGTGCTGAGAAAAGTCTCGGTTTGTTTTGCCGAAGCAGAAGGCCAAGGCCTGACCCCAGCCACTGGGAGGGGAGATCCTGCACCCCCAGCACCTCCATGTCTCACTCAGGGCTCTTCCTGGAGTCTGTGGGGTAGGGGACGATGCCGATAATATCATGTGAAGGACAGTATTATGACACCATCCAGCGTTTTCACATGGTTGAAAGGAGAATACATTGTCCGAATGCCATGAGTATGTGAAATATGTTCATCTGACTCGTGTCAATATGGAACAATGCTAGGGCTGCATGGTATGATGAATGTGACTTTCTGTCTTACATACCCTTGGATAACCACACGTCTAAGTGAAACAGAGTCTAGAAGTTTGTGTCAATAGAGGGTTTGAAGGGTAAATCGTGAGACTCGGGTCTAGGGGATAAGAGAACAAAGGAGTTTCCAAAAACTGCTGACTTTTCCATGGGACAAGTCTCTGATATCTGGGATAAGAGAACAAAGGGGTTTCAAAATAACTGCTAACTATTGCATGTGGCGCTGCACGGGTCTCTGATATCCAGCTAAGATATGACCAAATAAGAAGAAGGGGGGAAGATGAAGAACAATCGAAGGACAAAGCCTGGAAGGAAGACTATGAGCCTTCAGTACGAGCGACCCCTCAGAGGAACCACTGGAGACTGATACGCATGCGCACATGGGGTGGTTTGGATCCTGGGAAACTAATTATAATAACCCTGCCTTTTCCAAAAAGTGGGGTAGAATATGTATTAGCCTAGGAGCATAAAAACCAGCCACCTGATGTAATAGGTGTGTGTCTTGGTGGATCAGAGACTCCCGGCACACCCAGTGCTGTTTCCTTGCCTCTATTCCTTTAATAAATTGTAAACTTTAATTGCAATCCTATTTGGGACTCAGTCATTTATTGCAAGTATAACATGTCTCCTCATAAGCCATGGCCAAGGGGACAAAGGTGTCAGTGCTGCTACAGCCTTCCATTCTTGTCAAAGCCCTCTGCCTTCTCCTCTGCAGACTTTCCTATGCCGTCCCACACCTCTCTGAAGGCTGCAGACAGGCACTTCTCTTCCCCACCTTGCTCTCACTCCTGTATTGCCATGATTTCCATGACGCCTCTCCACTCCTGCCAGCTGTTCCTTCAAACACAAGGGTGTGGGCTGATCCAAACTCCCTCTGGGTGACCTCTGGACCCACAGCACCAGTTCTGGTGCCTCACCTCCAAATCAAGAATTTCATCTGACTACCCACTCTAAATCTACCCTCTTTAAGTTTAAAGCCATTCCCCTTGTCCTATCAGTGCACACCCTGAGTAAAAGTCTCTCCCCAGCTTTTCTGTTGGCCCACTTTAAGTACTGGATGGATGCTATAAGGTCTCCTCAGAGCCTTCTCCAGGCTGAACAACCCCAACTCCCTCAGCCTGTTTTAATAGGAGAGCTGCTCCAGCCCCTTGATCATCCTTGTAGTCCTTGTCTGGACTCACTCTAATAGCTTCAAGTCATTCTTGTACTGGGAGCCCCAGAGCTGAACGCAGTACTCCAGGTGGTGTCTCATGAGAGCAGGTGGGAGTCTCATGAGATTCCCGCAAGCAACCTCTCAAGCCTGTCCAGTTCCGTACCACCAAGAAGGAACATGACGATCTATAGCCAGGTCTTCTTCCTGTAAGGGTCCTACTGGGTATGTAGGCAGAGGGGATCT
This sequence comes from Aythya ferina, assembly GCF_964211825.1. Classification (NCBI taxonomy): domain Eukaryota; kingdom Metazoa; phylum Chordata; class Aves; order Anseriformes; family Anatidae; genus Aythya; species Aythya ferina. The sequence continues at coordinate 503,562 of NW_028181424.1, forward strand.
CACAGTCGGCATGGCAATCGAGTGTCTGCTTGTACTGGGTCTGACAGGGATGGAGTTAACTTGCCCTGCAGCAGCCCACATAGTATTGTGCTCTGTGCAAGGTGAAGTTGCTCAAGGAGTCCTCCTAGCTTGGCATTAGCCACAATTGAGCTGAAAATGTACTCCGTGTCATCATAAAGGGAGATAAAAAAGAGGGTCAATGTTGTTGACCCAAGTGCCCATCACTGAGGGGTGCTGCTGGTATCTGGGTGGCAGGAGGACTTTGTACCACTAGTGTCCAGCCACCCTCCCCCTCACATCATCATCCCTTTCTTCAGTCCAAATATCACCAGTCTGGCTAAAGGGAGACTCCAGAAGACCATGGCAAAGGCCTTGATAAAGTCCAGGTTCACCACATTGCCTTCTTTCCCCTTCCCTACTGCTTCAGCAATTTCTTTATTTTTTATGCCACATACCTGAAGATGGCTGTGGCAGGACTTTCCCCATCATGTCAGCAGGAGCAGAGGTGACAGTTGCAATTCTCCTCGCCCTTTTATTTAATTATTTATTTACTGTCATTCCATAAGATGCTTTTGATGCCTGCCTTTTCCAAGTCCCCAGAAATCTCTGAGCCAAACCTCTGACAGAAAGCCCAGTCCAGAAAGTCATGGTAGTGTGACATGGAGGAGAGGAGCATGTGCATTGAATCTGTGCAAGAGGCATGACAGAAATTTCACAGGGACAACAGGGGTTGTTTCTGGAGTCACACAGGGCAGCGTCAGGGCTCTGTGAGGTGCCTATGTCTGAGCTGGCCTCCCATGCTCCTCATACACATGGGGCTGTTGGGAGACACAGGTCCCTGCCTTGCACATCCACATGCAGTGCACTGCAGTGCCTGCAGTGTCCCTTTGGCTCCTGCAGCCACTGCCAGAGGCTGGGAGGCACCTCAGCCCTGCGGTGCCTCGCCCTGCTCTGCCCTCCTCCGAGATACCCCAAGGCATGAGGAATGGGCACAGAGACGTTCAAGGAAGCACATCCCAGAGCTGCCTTCAGGTGGCTTCCCAGGGGACGTTACTTGGTTTTGTGACACTATCTGTCCAGCTGGCCTTCATGAGACTTCTAGGAATAGCTGATGGCCTTTGTGCTCCTTCGTGTTCATCTCTCCACACACATATGATGTGCCTGCTGGAACCAGCATTGGGTTTCTCTTTCCATGTCTTCCATGCACATACATCAGGCCCTGCTCTTCTGGGAAATCCTATCCCCCGAAGAGCAAGTGAACAATGAGCAATGGCCTACTCAGTCATTGCTGAACCCCCTGCCCGTACACCCCACAGCTCTGAGCTTGTGATGGCAATCTCCAGAGTATGAAAAATGACCAAAAGATAACCTTGTTCCTGAAATGCTTTATGAGTCATATGCAGAAGACAATGGGCTTTTTTTTTTTTTTTTTTTTAAAGATTATCAGGTCTTATCAGGTCACTAGTTTCCTCAAGGCATCCTTGAGTTCCTGGTTCCTCATGCTGTAGATGATGAGGTTCACTGCTGGAGACACCACTGAGTACAGAACTGTCACCACAAGGTCAAGGGATGGGAAAGAGATGGAGGGGGACTTCAAGTGGGCAAACAGGACAGTGCTGACAAAGAGGGAGACCACGGCCAGGTGAGGGAGGCATGTGGAAAAGGCTTTGTGCCTGCCCTGCTCAGAGGGCATCTTCAGCACTGCCCTGAAAATCTGCACATAGGATAACACAATGAAAACAAAAGAACTGAAGAGTAAAGAAAAACTGAAAACAAGTAGCTCAAATTCTCTTATGTAGGCATTTGAGCAGGAAAGCTTGAGGATCTGGGGGATTTCACAGAAGAACTGGTCCACAGCGTTGCCGTGGCAGAGGGGCAGGGAAAATGTACTGGCTGTGTGCAGGACACCATGGAGAAAGCCACTGCCACAGGCAGCTGCTACCATGGTGGCACAAGCTCTGCTGCCCAGGAGGCTCCCGTAATGCAGGGGCTTGCAGATGGCAAAGTAGCGGTCGTAGGCCATGATGGTGAGAATATAAAACTCTGCTGTAATCAAGATGACAAATATAAAGACCTGTGCAGCACAGCCTTGATAGGAGATGGTCCTGGTGTCTCAGAGAGAATTGGCCATGGCTTTGGGCAGAGTGGTGGAGATGCAGCCCAGGTCGAGGAGGGCGAGGTTGAGGAGGAAGAAGTACATGGGGGTGTGCAGGCGGTGGTCGCAGGCTACGGCAGTGAGGATGAGTCCGTTGCCCAGGAGGGCAGCCTGGTAGATGCCCAGGAAGAGCGCAAAGTGCAGGAGCTGCAGCTCCCGCATGTCTGCAAATGGCAGCAGGAGGAACTCACTCACAGAGCTGATGTTGGGCATTGTCTGACATTGAACACAGTTTTCTGTTAAGGAGGAGTATGTAGAGCAAAATCAGAAAACCTCTCTGAGGAAAACCTATTTCAAGTCTAAAAGCACCCTCCAGCTCGAGCCTCTCTCTTTGCAGGAAAACCTTTCTGCAGCTCTCTTGCTTGAGCTGTGGCTGGGGCTGACTGAGAGTGGCACTGGGAGCAGGGGCTGGTTTGGGCTGCAGAGGAGTCCTTCCTGCTGTGCAGCAGAAGGAAAGCAGGAACGTGGGGGAAACTCAAGTGCAATCCACTTATCAGATCAATGAGCTTTGCAGTGTTGTTACAAGCAACTCTTCTGAAAACACTGTAGAGCAAGGTGTAAATTCTTTGCTTTATTTTCTAGTAGTTAGCCCTATAATTCTTAGGACGATGATCACACTTCCGTGTTTTTCCAAGATGAAAGTGGAGACAGCTGAGAGCAGAGAAGCCCCAGTCGAAGTGAGGCTGCACAGAATCCTCACCTCATTTCTGGTATACCTGATCAGAATCTCAGCTCTTCCCTCCTAGCCGGGGGTGCAGAGGCCTCAGTCCAGCTGCCCACAGACAGCCATCCAGCAGCATGGAGAGCGCCTTAGCATGGAGGTGTCTTCTCCTTCAGGATCCTGGATAACACAAGTATGCCATGAGAGAGGTAAGACCTGACGGAGAGGAACATGCAGCCCAGGAGAACACCCCACAGAGAGAGTTGGATATTCACAAGCTGGGGTGTCCCAGTATCCCACTGCAGTGTCTGGAGGAGGTTTGGCCACCCTGCTTGTGAAAGACCAGGGGCAGCTGGGATATGGCACTCCAAGTGGTTTCTGCCAGACTTCCTCATGTTGCAGTGCAACCCAGAAGCAGTCTCAAAGCCTACTGCATTGCTCACTGCCCTCCCATAAGCAAGACCCAGGAGGAGACCCTTCCAGGACCTGCAGCTGCATGGCCCTGCAGCCAGACACTTACCTTGTCAAGGGCTGTGCAGATTTCTCCTGCAGGCAGCTCTCAGCATCCTCCCACTGCCAACTGCCTCCAAGCCCTCTCTCCTTCTCTCCTCTCCTTGTGCCAGCTGCGGTCAGAGCTCCCAGCCCTGCTGCACTGTGCAGAGGAGCTGCTCCTGGGCAGAGCTGTCTCTCTGCACCAGGGTCCTCTTGCCACGAGCTCTCTGTCCCAGGAGCCCGGCCCAGCTCAGCACCAGAGACCCAGCCCAAAGCATTGTAATGACTCCTCTGGTAGCTTTGGTGATGAGCCCATGAACCTCAGGCACTCAGAGACAATTGAAGACATCTCTCCAGAAGCCCAAATTAGATGCAAGTTTCCTGGAGTTTCCCCCTGAGGCGAGCACTGACACAGCCTCCCTTGGAGCTCGTTAGAGCAGAATATTGGAGGCAGTGAGGACAAGTAGACAAAGGCAATGTGAAGGTGACACTGAGGTGTAGACAAAGTGGATGTGTTTCACCAAGCACAAGGGTAGGCCTTGATGCCCACCCTCTGGGAAGGGAGATATTTTCCTTTCATACCTTGCTCAGGGCTCCCCCTGCGGCAGTAGGAGATGAGAATTTCTTTCTCTTCAAGTCCAGTCTCAACATCCTGAAGTCAATTTTGTAGCATTATTTCTTTGTCATGCCATTTTTCCCTACAGAGGAAAGCTAAAACATCTCCAAAAACACCCTTCAGGCAGTCTCAGGCTACTTTTGCTCTACTTGGATGCTCCATGCCACTGGGCCAGAGAAACCCAAGTCTCTCAGACACTCTATACACAGCAGGTGCTTTAGGCCCTGAACCCCACCTTGGCACAACCTCTCTGGGCACAGTCCTGCATCTCTCGTAAATGAGGAGCTACTCACTGGGACAGCCTTGTGCAGGTGGGGTAACACCATATTGGAGCTGAGTCTGATAACTCGTATTTTCTTGATGGACATGCTCCTCATAAGGCAGCTCTGTAGGATGCTGGCCTGGCTCCTGGTGAGCAGGCACCACTGTTCATATGGCATCCCTCATGGTGCTCCCCTCCTCCTCCTGGGCGCTGCTCACTCAGCAGGGTCCCCGTCTGCCCTGATATGTGGGGTTCCTCTTCCTCTTCTGTAGGACTAGGCTCTTCTCCTTGTAAATGTCAAGAGGTTTTTGTATGTAAGATCCTGCAGTTTCTCAAGGTTCCCCTGGACAAATGCCCCACTCTGTGAACTGTTAATGTCTGCAGGGAGATGTCTCATCCTAACTGTGCTGTCTCTCACAAGATAAAAGCATCAGCAGCTGCAGAGATTTTGGGCAGTAGAGGAGTAACCAGTTGAATGGAGCTCCAGCACAGTGTCATAGAAGGGTAGAGGATGGAAGGCTGCCAGATTCCACCTTTCTGTTCTTCTCATGTATGCTGTTATTTCTCGGAAGCTGAGTCCTAAATGTTGTTAGGCTGTGCAAAGAAAAAATTTAGAAGGGCCAAAGCCCAACTGGAGCTCAATACATCTATTACTTTTAAAGACAATAAAAATGTTTTTTGTTTGTTTGTTTGTTTTTTAAATATAAATACATAAGGAAAAAAAAAAAAGAGAGATAGAGAGAGAGAGAATTAAGGGGAATCTTCATCCTATATTGGATGTGAGAAAACAGAATAAGAAGAGATGAGGAAAAGACTGAGGTACTTAGTGCAATCTTTACCTCAATATTTAGCAGCAAGACCAGTTGTTCCCCTTGTACTCAACCCCCTGAGCTGGTAGATAAAGATATTGAATAGAATGAAGCCCTCATAATCCACAAGGAAATGGTTAGAGAACTGCTATTCTGCTTCGATGTACTCAAGTCTATTTGGGCTCCACACATTGGTACTGAGGGAGCTGGCTGAAGTGCTCACCAAGCCTCTTTCCATCACTTGCCAACAGTCCTAGCTATCAGGGGAGGTCCCAGTTGACTGGTGACTAGCAAATGTGACAGCCATGTAAAAGAAAGGCCAGAAGGAAGATCTCGAGAACTACAGGCCTGTCAGTCTGACCTCTGAGCTGGGGAAGCTCATGGAGCAGATTGTCTTGAGTACCATCACACAACACTTTCAGGACAATCAGGTGTTGAAGCCCAGTCAGCATGGGTTTATCAAAGCCAGGTCCTGCTTGACAAATCTGATCTCAATCTATGGGAAGGTGATGCGTGTAGTGGGTTTATGTGTCAAGGTTTTGGTAGCAGGGAGCCATAGGGGTGGTTTCTGTGAGAAGGATCTAGAAGCTGCCCCATGTTTGGGAAGGGCCCCACTGCTGACCAGAGCTGAGCCAATAAGCGATGTTGTTTTGCGCCTCTGTGAGAGCATATTTAAGACAGGGAAAAAAAAGCTGCGGCACACAGCAGCCGGGAGAGTGAAGGGAGTGAGAAAACAGCCTTGCAGGTGCCAAGGTCAGTGCAGAAGGAGGGGGAGAAGTGCTCCAGGCTCCGGAGCAGAAGTCCCCTGCAGCCTGTGGTGAGGACCATGGTGAAGCAGGATGTCCCCCTGCAGCCCATGGAGTACCACGGTGGAGCAGGGTTCCATGGTGCATTCCGTGGAGGAGACCATGGTGGAGCAGGTGGCCCTGCACCGATGGAAGCTGCCGCCTGTGGAAGATCCCTGCCTGAACAGGTCCCAGGCTGGACCTGTATCCTGTGGAGAGGAGACCACACAGGAGCAGGTGACCTGGCAGGAGCTGCTGCCCGTGGGGGAGCCAGGTTGGAGCAGTTTGCTCCTGAGGGATGGACCCCGTGGTACGGACCCATATCTGGAACAGTTCTGGAAGAGCTGCTGCCTGTGGGAAGCCCATGCCGGATCAGTTCATCAAGGACTGTGTCCCATGGGTGGGACCCCACAGCAAAGGGGACGAGAGTGACCGAGAAGGAGCGGCAGAGAAGAAATGCTGTAGACTGATCATAACCCCCATTCCCCCGTTCCCCTGCGCCGCTCGGGGGGAGGAGGTGGAAGAGGGTGGATGGGGGGAGAAGGTGCTTTTGGTTTCTTTCCTTTGTTTCTCACTTCTCTAGCTTGTTAACAATGAGCAATAAATCTTACTATCTTCTTATGCCGAGTCTGTTTTGCCCGTTACAATAATTATTGCGTGATTTTCTCGTCCTTATCTCAACCCTTGGGCCCCTTTTCACATATTTTCTCCCCATTCCTCTTTGAGGAGGGGGAGTGAGAGAGTGGCTGTGGTGGAGCTCAGCTGCCCACTCGAGCAGAACTACAACAAAGCCTCTTTGGTATGGAGGATGACGGCTGAAATATAAATATGGAGAGGCCTGGCAGATTGATTACATCGCACTCCCTCAAACTCGCAATGGCAAGCGCCACGTACTTACAATGGTAGAAGCAACCACCGGATGGCTGGAAACATATCCTGTGCCTCATGCCACCGCCCGGAACACTATCCTGGGCCTTGAAAAGCAAGTCCTATGGCGACATGGTACCCCAGACAGAATAGAGCCAGACAATGGAACTCATTTCCGAAACAACCTTATAGACACTTGGGCCAAAGAGCATGGTATTGAGTGGGTGTATCACATCCCCTATCATGCACCAGCCTCCGGGAAAGTTGAATGATACAATGGACTGTTAAAGACTACATTGAAAGCAACGGGCGTTGGGACATTCAAAAATTGGGATACGCATTTGGCAAAGGCCACCTGGTTAGTCAATACTAGGGGATCTGCCAACCGAGCTGGACCTGCCCAATCAAACCTGTTACGTACTGTAGATGGGGATAAAGTCCCTGCAGTGCATGTAAGAAATATGCTGGGTAAAACAATCTGGGCTACTCCTGCCTCAGGAAAAGGCAAACCTATCCGTGGAATTGCTTTTGCTCAGGGACCTGGATACACTTGGTGGGTGATGCAAAAGAATGGAGAGGTCCGGTGTGTACCTCAAGGAGATTTAATACTGGGTGAGAATAGCCCATGAACTGAATTGTACCATGTTAATTACTATATAATACTGTATGTTATCACTACCATGACTACTATAGGTGACTAATTAGAATGTATGGAAAAGAGTGTAACCTGAGCATGACGTAAATGGTATGGAATAAGGGGTGGATAGATGTCCTGGTTTCAGTTAGAACAGAGTTAATTTTCTTCCTAGTAGCTGGTGGAATGCTGTGTTTTGGCTTAGGATGAGAAGAGTGCTGATAACATCCCGATGTTTTAATTGTTGCAGAGCAGTGTTTCTACCAAGCCAAGGACATCTCAGCCTTTTGCTCTGTCCTGCCAACAGGCAGGCTGGGGGTGCAGTAAGAGCTGGGAGGGGACAGACCCAGGACAGGTGACCCAAACTAGCCAAAGGGGTATTCCATACCATCTGACGTCATGCTAAACAATATATAGGGGTGGCTAGCCGGGGGGAGGGGGCCGGACTGCTCGGGGTTAGGCTGGGCATCGGTCAGCGGGTGGTGAGCAATTACATTGTGCATCACTTGTTTGTACATATTATTAGTAGTAGTATTATTATCACCTTTGTATTATTATTATTATTATTATTATTATTATTATTATTATATTTTATTTTTGTTATTATTATTTTCCTGTCTTATTAAACTGTCTTTATCTCAACTCACGGGCTTCACTTTCCATTTCTCCCCCCTGTCCCAGAGAGGGAGGGGGGAGGGTGAGCGAACGGCTGCGTGGTGTTTAGCTGCCGGCCAGGTTAAACCACGACACTGGGGAAGGGCAGGGCGAGGGGGACCTCCTCTGGCTGTATCTCTGAGGGGGTTGTGGAGGATGTGTAGCCAGGATCTTCAGCTGGGTTCAGGGTGGGAGGATAAAAGACAACAGCTGTGAAGGTGAAAGAGGAGAGCTTCAGGCTAAAAAGAAGGCAAAAAGCCTTCCCACCATGAGCTCAGCTAGGCGTCACCCAGAGGCTGTGCAGTCTCCATCTTTGCTGGTTTTGCAAAATGCAACAGGATCAAGCCCTGAACAGCCTGTTCTGACCGTGCTTATGACAGCTTGGGCTGCAGGCCTCCTGAGGACCCTGTCAACATGCCTTATGGTCCTTTGACCTCAGGCCCAGTTTCTGGTGGTGCCAGAGGAGATGCTGTGTGGCCTGAATCCTCCTGTGCTGTAGGGGACCATCTAAAGCCAGGCAGGTGAACATCTCCTCTTCTCCCTTGGCTGTAACTGTAGCCTGGGAGGCACTGCCTCAGCCATCTCTGCGTTACACCTCCAGCTCCTGTCTTCCAGCTCTAAGCACCTGAAAGTCCATTGCCTGGATGTGCTCTGAGGTGTGGGAAGAGATCTAGGCTTTTCTGGGGTGTTAATTCTCTCCCTCTGCACGCTGCTCCTCTCAGAGACGGTCTCATTTTTCACTTTCTTTCCTACCTGGAGGGAAATGCATACTCTGTCCTGGCCATAAAGCTGAGCATGTTTACTACTTTTGCCACACTTCCACATCTCATGGATCTGTCACCTGGAAAAGTGAATATTGCGTGCATGTTCGTGGCCCTGCTTTCTTCCATCTGTGCAGCAAGGTCCACATCTCAGTGTTATGTACTTTTTTGCAAAGACTGTGAATGGTCATGGATATGCAAAGATTCTTCGGGGGGGGGGGGGGGGGGGGTTGGGCACAGGGCTTTATACAAGATGCAGAATGATCTTAATGGTGTTGGCCTAACAATACTAGAAATGCTTTGAAAATGTCAATAAAAGTAAAAAAGAAAACAAAACTAAACAGAAATAAAGTCAAACTTCTAAAACATTGATAATTTATGGATGCACATTTACAGCTTTTACAAACTTTGGTGATTCTGCTTTCCTTTTTTTTCATAGTTAAAAATGGCCAATATTGATGTTTTGACACACTGCCCAGCCTCCACCTGCAGCTCCTGAGGGCCTCTGGTCTCCCACAGCTCCTCTTGACAGCTGCCAGCCTCAGGCAAACACCTCCAGTACAGAGGGGCCCCTGAACCTAGCAAGGTCTGCCTGGAAAGGTGAACAAATTATTCCAACATAGGAAAGAAAATATAAATAAATAAATATATAAATAAAAGAGCACGTGTTCATCACTTCAAACACTCTGCCTAGAACAGTCCTTGTATGGCCATCCCTTGGGGAAGGTGAACCTCATTAGCTGCAGCTTGCACTGGGCACACAGCTGAGGAGATTGTTTTACTGTTTACTGAACTGCACCACACTTAACTTTGGTTGGTTTTCAATGGGGAGCAGTCCTTCTGTGCCTGCGTGCAGGCAGTTCTGTGGGGAAAAGGGATGGGAGTTGGTGCAAAGGAGCTGTAACATGCAGCTGCAGCCCTGACTGGAGAAGTCTGATGGGAGGAGAAGTGCTGCAAGTCCCAGGTGGCTCCTGAGAGAAATGGTGGGGCTGGGAAGGTGAGGAGCAAGGTTGCCCACAGAGTGCCTGGCCTCAAGGGACTGCCTTTCCAAGCTGACCAGACCTCCTTAGGAGACCCTCTGGATCAATAGCAAAGGGAGAGGGCAGGGAATTGAAATAAATCAATAAAGAATCCAGCTTGAAGGGAAAATTCCCTTATTATCAACTGCTCATTGAAATGTGCCTCATTCACTAGCTTTCTGAAATCTCCCCAATTAGACGTAAAAGCTCTGAAGCCTTGAAGGAACTGCTGGGCAGAAAGAGGACACAGGAGGGCTCTCTGCATTGTGCCGAGCCCCAGGGTGTATTTGGCGCTGAGTCCATGCACCTCTGATGCTGAGAGAAGATAGCGCAGGCTGTTCAAGAGGTTAAGGCCAGGAGAAATGCTGAAGGTTCTGGGAGTGTTAATTGGTCCCACTGGGGGCCATTACCACCACAGCTCCCCCATGGACTTGTTAGCAAAGGAAAGGGGAGGCAGTGATGATAGGCAGGCAAAGGCAAAGTAAAGGTGGCCCTGATGGCAAGGAAACCTTGATGTGTTTTATCAAAGCAAGCACCAAGGCCTGACACCCGGCTCTGGTAAGAGAGCTTCTGTCCCTCACGCTGCTCTTCAAGGGGCAGTGGGATCTGGGGTGTGTGATGGCAACTAAAGGACAACAGTACAACTCCAGTGCACAGGGCTGCAAGGAGGCCACATGGTTCCAGTGCCAGGAGCACCATGTGTCATCTCACAGGCTCCAGTGGCAGAGACAACAGCCAGAGCCACGGGGACAAAGACTTCTGCTGTGTCAGGGCCTTCCAGCCCTGTCAGTGCCCTTGGACATCTCCCCACAGGTTGTCCTATCCTGTCCCATGCCTGAACCATTTTCCCTGCAGCCTGGAGACATCCAACCTGCTTCCCCACCACAGCATCTCCCTACCCATACTAGGGACTCCTTGTGCTCATTGCCTCTGACTTGAAACACAAGCCATGGGCTGAAGCAGACTCCCTCTGAGTCACCACAGCACTGCCCTTGGAGTGGCATTTCTTCCTCCTCATCACCACTCTGGACCTCCAAAACAGCCACTTCTTGGTGGATTTCCTTTCTCATGCTCTTTACCCTTACCCAAAATGTGCCATCATCTCTGAAAGCAGATTTCTGTCTGTCAGGAGCTCCTACAAGGGTGCCCTGAGCCTGTGCTTCACCAGGTCTAGGAAGCGCAGAGCTCTCAGCCTCCACACACATGACCCCTAGCCCTGTCTTGGCACACCTCCTCTGAACCCTTTCCTTTCCTCCCTAGTCCTTCAGAAAAGGAGCCTCACACTGGGAAGGCCTCTTCCAGTTATGGCCACACCAGTGTGGAGTCATGGAAGATGAGAAGTCCCTTGCCTGGGTGGACACACTCCTCCTAGATCATCCCAATGTGGATGTGACCATATCCGTATATAGCACTGCCGGCTCATATGGCATCCCTGGTTGTGCCCAAGCTCTCTCCTCCTGGTTGCTCTTCCTGAAGTCCGGTCTAAGCCTGCTGTGATGTATGGAGCTGTGCTGCCCCTGATGCAGAGCAGAGCATCACAAGATGGGAAAGAGAGGCTCTCTTCTCCTTGGAAAACAGAATGAGATTTATCCACCAAATCCCAGCGTTTCACAAGGTCGTCTGCAAGGAACACTTACTGTCAATGGACAAGTCTCAGGTTAGGAACCATGTAAAGAAACTGGGAACTGTGAGCAAGGTAGCCCCAAGCCCTGCCTGCCCTCCTCCTGCCACGCTCCATCAGGCGGCTGCAGCAGAGGGGACCCACAGCCAGCCCCTGGCTGGGCTCTGCCAGCCACCTCTCCAGTGCCATCCCTGCTGCCTTGGGGTGCTCTGTGAGGTGCTGGGTGACCTCACAAGGCCTGCTGGCCAGCACATCTTCTGCAGGGCAACCAGCAATGCAGCAGGGACCTCACCACAGCCCTTCCATTCCCCTCTCCTCCCCTCATTCTCGGCCTTGTCTCTGCTGGCAGGAGCAGCCTTGGGAGGGGCTTCCTGGCCTCCCATTGATACTGAGCTGAAAGGAGAAATAGTCTCTTCCTTGACAGAACAATGGCTTCAAATTTGAAAAGCTTCATTAGGAGATAGGTGAAACCTTTACTAGGTTTTGTTAGAAAGAAGGAAGTTCAGAAACATTCACCCCTGATGTTACTTTAGTCACTAATTAGTCAGCTTTATCTGTAAGAGCCTACAGACTTGTATCTCAGAATGAGGGCAAGGTGACCCAGGCCTAGAGCATGTGTCAGAAGATTAGGTGAGAAACTCATGCTATGCATATATCCTTGGATGTGTAACCACCTAAGCTTTGTATGCATGCCTGAGATGAAAGAATAAGAGAAGAAAGATTTCGATGGCTTGAGCATGGACAAGAACTGGATTCAACTAATGAACATAGTGAGGAAGACTACCGATGACCACCAGAGACCCCTGAAAGACAGGGGAAACAAATGTGCATGTGTCAGCAACACTTACTGATTTTAATGAGTTACAGGAAGTAGTATGAATATGTTTTGGGGAAATGTGATTAACATGTATGTTTTGCTTGTATATAATCCCTATAGCTCAAACAGTTCTGTAAGCACTGGAGTGATCCCCTGTGCGTCCAGGACCTCAATAAAAGAACGCCTGCTTTCTAAAACTCCAAACTGAGTCTTAGAGAGTTACTTTGACTGGCTTTTATAGTATCACCCTCGCCTCCTGCCAGCTGCTGCCCTCTGAGGATCCTGCTGTGAAATATGTTCATCTGATTCGTGTCAGTATGGAACAATGCTAGGGCCGCATGGTATGATGAATGTGACCTTCTGTCTTACATACCCTTGTATAACCACAAGTCTAAGAAAACCAGAGTGGTTAATGTATATAGTTCTTGTATCTTGCAAAGGAATGTTTTAGCAATTTGTGTCAATAGAGAGCTTGAAGGGAAATGTATTTGTAGGCTTTTCCTTGGAGTCTCTGATATCTGGGGGGTTCAGAATAACTGCTAACTGTTATGACTTTTGCATGGGACACTATGCAAGTCTCTGATATCTGGCCAGGAGATTAAGGAGCAGGGGAGAGCTGAAGAACAACTAAAAGACAAAGCTTGCAGGGGACACTGCACAAGTCTCTGACATACAGCCAAGTTGGACAAAGGAGAAGGACAAGAGGGAGGAAGACTATGAGCCTTCAGCACGAGAGAACCACAGAGACCCTCAGAGGGACCACCAGATACGCATGCTCCAGTAGGAGGGTTTGGATTCCAGAAACTAATTATAATAACCCTGTGGGTTTTTTTTTGAAGTAGTAATGAATTTGTATCAGCCTAGGAGCATAAAAATCATCCGCTTGATGTAACTGGTGTGCGTCTTGGTGGAGCAGAGACTCCCGGCGCACCCAGTGCTGCTTGCTTACCTGTATTCATTTAATAAATTGTAAACTTTGATTATAGTCCTATTTTGAAGGCTGAGCCATTTATTACACTGGTACAAACGTGGCCCCGCACCAACAGCACTGTTCGTGCTGCCTTTGCTGCCTTGCCTTGTCCTCTCCCTCGACTCCTTGTCTTTTCCAGGCCACACATTCCACACCCAAACGCATCCCTTTGCTGTGGCCACCCTCTCCCCTGCCCAGCGGGATGGCAGAACCAGGGCAGGACATGGTAGAGTTAGGCTGTGTAGCACCCATGCAGAGCACTTGTGGCAAAGTGGGAGCTGAGATTGGGTGGTGCAGAGGAGGCCCCATGCAGGAAAGATGAGGTTAAACACCAGCTTTGCAGTGTGTGTGTGGGGGGGGGCTGGTGTCCATCGTGGTTTGGCATGGGAGGCTTCTGGCCATGAAGGGGCAAGGGATGGGTTGACACAACTTCTCTGGGCAACCTGTTCCATTGACCACCACCCCCAAAGGAAAGAATGTCTTCTTTATACCTAATTTTAAAGCACCCTCTTTTAGGCCCCCTTTAGGTACTGGAAGGCTGCTATAGAGAACCAGCTTTCTCAGCCAGTCTTCACTGAAAAGTTGCCCCAGACTCTCTATCTTGTTTTTGGTCTCTTCTAGACTTTTTCTAATAATTCTAATACTTCCATGTCCTTCTAGAGTTTGGGGTCCCAGAACTGAATGCAGTACTGAAAAGCAGAGCTGAGGGAGAGAATCAACTCTGTCAACCTTTGGGCCAAACTTGATTGATGCCACCCAGAATGCAGTTGGCTTTCTGGGCTGCAAACTCACATTGCCAGCACAGGTTGAGCTTCTCATCCACCAGTACCCCAGGTCCTTCTCCCCAGAGCTGCTCTCTACTCATTCTCCACCCTGCCCCAATCCAGCTGCAGGACCTTGCACTTGGCCTTTGTGAACCTCATGAGGTTCCCACAGGAAAATCTCTCAATCCGGTCCGGGTCCATCTGCATATCATCCTTTCCCTCCAGTGTATTGACTGCACCACCCAGATTGGTGTCATCAGCATACTCACTGAGACTGCACTCAATCACACTGTCCATGTCACTGACAACAGTGCTGGCCCCAATACTGACTCCTGAGGAACACCACTCTTTACTGACCTCCACTTGGACATTGAGCTGTAGACTCCAGCTCCTTGAGGGTGACCATCCAGACAATTCCTCACCCACCAGGTGATCCATCCATCACACCCATGTCTCTTCAATTGAGAGACAAGGCTATTGTGTGGGACAGAGTCAAATGATTTGCACAAGTCAAAGTTCACGATGTGAGGTGCTCTTCCCCTCTCCACCAATGCTGTAAACCCATCGTAGAAGGCCACCAGGTTTGTCAGGTACAATCTGCCCTGTGTGAAGCCATGTTGGCTGTCACCAACAGCCACCAGTTTGCTGTCACCACCAGTCCAAAAGGCAGAGTAGAATGACATGTCAGAGAGAAGCATTTGCAATGAACCTGTGCAAGGAGGGTGACAAAAATCTCATGGGAACACTGGGGGTAATTACTGGAGTTCTACACAGAGAAATGTCAAGGCTCTGTGAGGTGCCCATATCTGAGCTGGCCTCGTGCACTGCTCATCCACACTGGGCTGTTCAGAGACACCAGTCCCTGCCTTACACATACACAGTACACTGCAGCGCTTGAAGGGTCCCTCTGGCTCCTGCAGCCACTGCCAGAGGCTGGGAGGCACCTCAGCCCTGTGGTGGGTGCATTACCTTGCTCTGTCCTCCTCTGAGATGCCCCACAGCATGAGAAATGGGCACAGGGACCTTGAGGGTTCAAGGAAACACATTGCAGAGCTGCATTCAGGTCTTGCACTTTGGACTAGACGGTCTCTGAAGGTGCCTTCCCCCTGGACTATTCTGTGCTATTCAGGCAGATGCCCCATGGTTGTTACTCTCAGGAAGAAAGGACCTGAAGACACTCTGCCCCACTGGCCTTCATGACACCCCTAGGGATAGCTGATGGCCTTTGTGCTCGCTCTTGTTCCTCTCTCCATGTGCATACAATGTGCCTGCAGGTAGCAGCAGCTGCAAAGGGTTTCTGTTCCTGTGTCTCTCCTGCACCTGGACAGGCCCTGCTCTTCTCCCAGCACATCCTATATCCCAGGGAGCCTTTGGGACTCTTGTTGAGCATGTTCTGATGTGACGGCAACTCTGAAAGATGATGTGAGCCTTCAGGCATGGCCCTTTTAGGAGGGAAATTCTGTTCTGGAGGCCAGCTGTGTCACTCATGTGCCAACTGCCTGTCCCTGCCTGCAGTCCCAGCACAGCCTCACAGCAGCACTGGCACCAAGCTACAGGAGCATCCAGGCCTTAAACCGCCAACAGGGCTCAGCAGGAGAGGGTGTCAGTGGCAGGAGAGCAGCTCTGCATGGACCCAGCGCTGGTGCTCCCAGGCTGGACTGCCACGACTCTTTTCCCCTCCACTGCTGCACACTGTCCCTGAAGCCACAGAAAATGTCTCAGAGGAAGGATATAAGACAAAAAGTCACTTTAATTGGTTTAAATACTCAAGCAAAATGAAGAATTATATTTCTTTGTGGAAAATATTTGATAAAATAAAATTGAGAAAAAGCAGAACACCAATAAAAACACAAGAACATAATACCCACTGGCTTCACCTATCATGATTTGCATTACGAGTGATTTAGAGAAGAAGGCAGGCAATATATTGCTGAAGAAAAACACCCAGTCATCACTTTCCACATGGCAACCTTGATCTCCTTGTTCCTCATGCTGTAGATGAAGGGGTTCACTACTGGAGGCACAACCAAGTACAGAAATGCCAGAACAACATCCAGGGAAGGGAAGGAAATTGATGGGGGCTTCAGGTGGGCAAAGATAACTGTGCTGAGAAAGAGGAAGACCACAGCCAGGTGAGGGAGGCATGTGGAAAAGGCTTTTTGCCTGCCCTGCTCAGAGGGCATCCTCAGCACAGCCCTGAAGATCTGCACATAGGACAGCACAATGAAAACAAAACAACCCCCAAATAGAAAAGCAGTAACTGTAGTAAGTTGAACTTCCCTTATGTACAAGTCTGTGCAAGAGAGCTTGAGGATCTGGGGGATTTCACAGAAGAACTGGCTGAGAGAATTGCCACAGCAGAGGGGCAGGGAAAATACGTTGGCAATGTGCAGCACAGCTTGGAGAAAGCCACTGCCCCAGGCAGCTGCTGCCATCTGGGCACAAGCTCTGCTGCCCAGGAGGCTCCCGTAGTGCAGGGGCTTGCAGATGGCAATGTAGTGGTCGTAGGCCATGACAGTAAGAAGAGAAAGTTCTGCTAAATTCAAAATGTTATAAGAAAGAGCTGTGCAACACATCCTGAATAGGGTATGGCCTTGGTGTCCCAGAGCAAATTGGCCATGGCTTTGGGCAGAGTAGTGGAGATGCAGCCCAGGTCGTTGAGGGCAAGATTGAGGAGGAAGAAATACATGGGGGTGTGCAGGCGGTGGTCGCAGGCTACAGCAGTGAGGATGAGTCCGTTGCCCAGGAGGGCAGCCAGGTAGATGCCCAGGAAGAGCGCAAAGTGTAGGAGCTGCAGCTCCCGCGTTTCTGTGAATGCCAGCAAGAGGAACTCAGTGATGGAGCTGTTGTTACACATTTATTGCCCCTGAGCAAGGTAGTTTGTCCAAAAGAAGAAGTGACATTGTAAAATTTAAGGACTTCTCTGACCAAAATACTTTGTATGTCTCATAGAACAGTCACACACAACACATCCTTTCCCATTCCTTTCACAGGAAGAGCTTTCTGCAGCTGCTTGGCTTACTTCTGCTTGGTGTTTTGAGGGTGCCAAAAGAAGCAGGGGGCTGTGCTGTGGGCTCTGCAGCAGTCAGTCCTAGTCTACAGCAACAGGTAAAAGGGAACCCTAAGTGATCTGGGAAGTCCACTGGGCAAGGTCATCTCCCTTTCTGCAGGAATGGAGAAGGTCAAATAACTCCTCAAGAAACAGCAAAGGTGGCGTTGGTACAGTCTGTGTGCGGAGGTGTGTGAGGTGCCTCAGAGCAGCAGCAATGCTCGAGGAGCCTTAGTCTCTACTACAGATGCTCCTACTCCATTACCATCCTTCTGCCTCAGCACATGGGCAGGAAAATGAAGCAGATTCTAAAAAGTGCACTGCCTTCAGGTAGCTCTTGCCGGGCAGTTCTGCAGTGCAGTGCCCTAGGGAGGTGTGGGGCTGTGAGCAGCCTGCCCCAGGCAGCAGACTCTGGGCAGCAGCAGGACCCTGCCCTGCCCTGCGGTACCAGGGGGGCTCCTTCCACCCTCAGCTTCTCCCCGCAGCCCCTGGGCAGCTCCCCAGGCAGGCTGATTGTGGAGACTGGCAGGTAGCAGAGGCCCTGCCGCGGCACACAGCCTCTGGGGCACAGCAGGGACCCTGCTCTGCACCACAGCCCTGGGCACCCCTGCCTGCATCCCCGGCTTCACAGCCTGCAGCCGGCCTCAAGAGACAGGAGCCCTCGGGCCCTGCATGCTGACCCTGCAGCACACAAGCCCTGCATGCCCTTCAGCTCCAACACCAAGCATCCTCCTGACAGCTCCCATCAGCTGAGGGCTGGGCCAGCTCCAGGAGAGCCTGGCAGGGTGTGCAGTGGCATTGCCCTGCACCCAGAGACTTACCATGGGGAGGTGGCTGGGAAGCTTTCTCCCTCTGCCAGCTCTCCCCTGCCTTCCTATTCCAGGCTGCCCTGAACCTCTCTCCCCCTTCTCTCCTCTCCCCATGCCAGCTGCACGCAGTGCCCCCAGCAATGCTGTGCCTGGCAGAGGAGCTTTATCTGGGTGGCTGAAGCAGCTTCTCAAGTAGTCCAAGTCTGATGCAAACTCCAAAGCCTCTCACAGTGCTAACGGTCCCACTGAGGGACATTACTGTCAAGGCCTCCCCATGGACTTGTTAGAGCAGAAAAGGGCAGGCAGTGAAGACGGGGAGACCAAGGCCCAGGAAAGGCCCTGATGCTGAGGAAACCTTGATGTGTCCCATGAAGTCCAACAGTCGGGCCCTGACCCCAACCTCTGGGAAGGGAGATGCTGTCCCTCCAGTGGGGTTTAGGGCTCTTCCTGGGTCAGTGCACGGTGGGTAAGTGCCAAGTACAAGGCTACAGGAGGACATCTCCCAGGCTCCTGGAGGGGGATGAGAAGGCATTGAGGCCCTACTGCTGTAAGGATGAGGTGTCTCCTCATAGGCATCACTGACGGAGACAAGGGCCAGAGCCCAGCAGACAAAGCTGTTGGCTCTGTCGGGGGTTTCATCTTGCAAAAGATACTTGACAATAACCACCACACGCTGTCCTATTGTCCTGGTTTCAGTTAGAACAGAATTAATTTTCTTCCTAGTAGCTGGTGGAATGCTGTGTTTTGGCTTAGGATGAGAAGAGTGCTGATAACACCCCGATGTTTTCATTGTTGCAGAGC
The DNA here is from genome assembly GCF_964211825.1 of Aythya ferina. NCBI lineage: Eukaryota > Metazoa > Chordata > Aves > Anseriformes > Anatidae > Aythya > Aythya ferina. Next base: position 522,108 of record NW_028181424.1, read on the forward strand.
AGTGCTTCTACCAAGCCAAGGACATCTCAGCCTTTTGCTCTGTCCTGCCAACAGGCAGGCTGGGGGTGCAGTAAGAGCTGGGAGGGGACAGACCCAGGACAGGTGACCCAAACTAGCCAAAGGGGTATTCCATACCATCTGACGTCATGCTAAACAATATATAGGGGTGGCTAGCCAGGGAAGGGGGCCGGACTGCTCGGGGTTAGGCTGGGCATCGGTCAGCGGGTGGTGAGCAATTGCATTGTGCATCACTTGTTTGTACATATTATTATTATTTTCCTATTATCACCATTGTATTATTATCATTATTATTGTTATTATTATTTTGTTATTATTATTTTCCTGTCTTATTAAACTGTCTTTATCTCAACTCACGGGCTTCACTTTCCATTTCTCTCCCCCGTCCCAGAGAGGGAGGGGGGAGGGTGAGCAAACGGCTGTGTGGTATTTAGCTGCCAGCCGGGTTAAACCACAACACCTATGCTGTCACGTCTGCACCTGTTTCCCTGCAGGACTTAGATACCCACCTTGATCCCCACCTTGCTCTCACCTTGCTCTGAGCACCTTCCTGACTTGACTGATTTCTCTCAATCTGCCCTCATTAATCCATGAAACACAAAGCCAGGGGCTGATCCGGACATCCCTAGAGAGGGAGGGAGAAGGATGAGTGAACCTCTACAACAATTTAGTAGAGGTAAGAGGCTTCAGCTAATATTGATGCTGCTTTAACACAGAATTAAAACATTGATGTAAGGCCGTTAGCCAATTTTAAAGAGTAACCACTTTTAAAGAAAACCCACATTTGAAGAGTTTTAAAGAGTAATCCCTAAACCTAAATGCTACTCCAACACCCTGACAAGAATCCCTATTCTAATGCTTGAACTCAAAGTATTCCATGAAGCAAAACTCAGCCCATAGTCCTTTGCCCTTGCCTTTACTCTTGTCCTCACCCTAATCCCTGCCTTCAATACTAGCATTAACATGTTCCATTAAACCTAGACTTCTAGGCAGATGTAAAACAAAAAACTGTTCCACAAAGCTTGCCCATAACCTAACCACAGACCTGACACCCTAAGCAGAACAGCCCATCTGCTAAATTTCTAATCCAGAAAAGTGAACCCTTGTCTCTAAGGGACTAGAGAGGTCAGCTCTGCCTCAGGATCTCCAGCCCCAGCAGGTGGAATGTGACTGTGGCAGGGACTGTGAGGTCACTTCTGTCTCTGCAGTGGATAGGGCAGCAGCAGGAACATGTCACGGAAAGGGACTGTGAGGTCACTTCTGTCTGAAGCTGACAGGTCAGCCTTGCCTTCTCCCTGGGATCTGTACTTTCCAGCTGACATCTGCCAGTGGCCCTGCTAGGCCAGCAGAAGGCACCTGGTTGGCATGCTGACTATGGGATCCCCTCTTCCTCCATACCCAGGAGGACCCAGACAGAAAGAAGGCCCCCATATGGGTTGTCCTGTCCCTTCTGCTTGAGTCCATGACTGGAGAGCAGGAGGCACAAAGCTTGGCTGTGTGTAGCCAAGAAGCTGCAAGAGCAGCAGCCAGCCCATGGCTCAGGAGATGCTGCTGAGGTGACTTCTGTCTTGTTGATTGCTGTACCCATGGGCTGAGGCCAACTGCGTGAAGTTCAACAAGGCCAAGTGCTGGGTCCTGCACTTGGGGCACAACAACCCCATGCAATGCTGTGGGAAGGGCGGCTGGACAGCTGCCCAGGGGAAAAGGACCTGGGGATATTGGTGGATAGTCGGCTGAATATGAGCCATCAGTGTGCTAAGTTGGCCAAGAAGGCCTGCCTTGTACCAAGGATACTGTGGTCAACAGACGTAGGGAAGTGATTGTCCTTCTGTATTTGGCCGTGGTGAGGCCACACCTCAAGGATTGCATTCAGCTCTGGGGCTCCATGTGTAAGAAGGACACGGATCTATTAGATCTGTGCCCCATCCCTTAATGCATTCAAGGCCAGTTTGGATGGGGCTTTCATCAACCTGATCTAGTGGAAGGTTTCCCTGCCCATGGGAGGTGAGTTGGAATTATGTGATCTGTAAGGTCTTTTCCTACCTGAACTATTCTGTGATTCTGTAAATATGAAACACAGCACCATACCAGCTACTAGGAAGAAAAATTAACTCTATCTCAGACAAAACTAAGATAATGTCCAGCACTTATTCCATACAATCTATGTCATGCTCAGCTCTGTCACTTTCTGATTAATCACCACCACCTTTCCTGTCTTTTGATACACACACAAAAATGTCATGACCTTAGTCGATTGGTGTCAATAATAATAGTAATAATAATAATTCCTTTTGCGTTCTATTAAATTGCCTTTATCTCAACCCATGAACTTTTACTTTTTTTTTTTTTTTTTTTTTTTTTTTTCCTCTGAGTTCTCTCCTCCAACCCATTGGGTGAATAGTTTTGTAGTGCTGAGCTGCCTGCAGGGTCAAACCACAGCAAGTCTTCTTGGTGCCTAGCGTGGAGCACAAAGGTTGAGATGACAGATCTGACCAGAGCATTTTAAAAATAAATTATTATAAGCATTAGATCAGTTTAACAGTTGCTGATCACAATATTGATCTTTCTGATCTGGGGTCTGTTGTGCTTCCTTTCAGAACTGTGTTGTATAGCACATTAGTAACTTCCATGTCATGCTGTTTGTCAGTTCTGGGGGCTGGTTTAAGGTTACTGTTTTTCTGTATTGGATAACATTGACTTCTGATAGGATCAAATTATTGCCCCCTCAATACCTCAGGAACCATCTCTTCATCTCTTGGAAACTATTAAGAATTACAGTCTTTGTCTTTTCTCCTCAGGGAGTAAATCTATGCAGGGTGGTGGGGGATGCTTTTCCCCACTTCTTCACTCTCCCTTTCTCCTTCACCTCATGCTTCTCTTCCAGGCTAATTACAATAGCTCTTCAAAGCTTTGAATATCCTTGGGATGGTCAAACCAGCATGTTCCTATTTTTAGGTCTCCTGAATACCATTCAGTTTTTGTTTAAGTTTAAACAATTACTTAAACATGCCATCCAGAGATCTGTCCAGAGGCAGGAAAGTTAGGAGTGGCAGGGAGAGTTCGAGGATCTGGGCAGACGTCTAGTGTAGTGGGCATGTCCAGTGCTTTGGAATTTCACCTCTGAGCAAGTGCAGAATCCTAAAAAAACTTGTGAAATGCTTAGAAATTTGTGTCATCATCCCAGCAATTTCAAAGAGACACAAATCACTGCAATATGCTGGTGGTTAAGGTATGCTTATGAAGCTACAGTCCACGCCTCTCAAACCACTATGACTTTTCCTGCGGGCACACTCCAGCCCCTTTGACAGGCCCAGAGCCTGTCCAAAGCCACTCCAAACCCTGCTACAGGCCCTACAGGGCTTAATGGTTAAACACATCCCTATAATAGGCCCTATAACCACTCCCAAACCTGCAATAGGCCTTGCAGCCACTCCAACTCATCCAAAAGGCCCCGCAGCCAGAACAACTCCTGTGATGGTCCCTACAGCCACTCCAGCCCCTGCAATGGGCCACATCACTGGGCCAGAGAACCAACCTAAGCCAGTATCGGTTGCCTCTACCTGCAAGAGAAAACAGTGGGTGTGAAAAACTCAGTTTTTCTTTAGAAAGGAAGGAAACTCCTACCCAGACAAGAAAGGAGGAAAAAGAAGATGAGGCAGGTTTCTCCAAAGTTGGGCCATCTTGGAAGCAGGAGGTCAAAGCAGAAGAAATCATATAAGCATCAGAAACCAAATGGTCCCTGTCCCAGGGTAAGCTACGAGGTATGGGAAAAGATTTCAGCAATCATCTTGGTGAGCACATTGTCATCTGGCTGCTCCAGTGGGGGGAGAACAGGGCCAATAGCCTGGAATTGGAGAGCAGGGAAGCCAAGCAGCCAGAATCTCCCTCTAGGGAAGGGCTGATGGACAAAGCCATTGGAAAAGGGCACAAGGAACTTACTCCCATCATGCCTGAAGGAAAGGTCTCCCTTGAAAGATCTTGTACGTCAACCAGGAAAGTGGACCACCATGCAGAGGGGTATCCATTCCTGAGGAAATTAGACATGCTGAAGGCGATCTGTAGAAACCTAGATAACAAACAGCTATCCAAAGATCCAGATGAAGTCAAGTGCACATGACCCATGTGGCAGGAGTTTGTACAGAACACACCATCATCATATGCCAACCCATTGGCAGTGATGACCAGGAAAGACCAAGAGGAACCCATGGTGGATGAATTGGCTAGCCAACTATGGCATTACAAAGAAAGTCTCTCTTCTTCCCTATGGGCCTGTGTCTCATCCAGAAAGAAACTTTCCCAAGAGGTCCAACAGCTCCAAGAGAATATGGCTTCCTCCCCACCTGCACGAACCAATAGCTCAGCTATCAGATGTAAGCATCCCTCTGCTCAAGAAAGGTAACATAGTGGGTACATACCAGTTTCTATCCTGTGCTTTTGACTGTGTGACCATGGAGAGGCCATGAGAAAATGCGATGCAAAAATTGACCTCCACCTTACAGGCACGGATACATGAAGCACAAGGAAAAACATTGTCAAAAAGTGGTTCTTCTGAGACACTTGCTGCTCCAATTTCTAGTGGTCAACCCTCCAAACAGAGTAAAGAATACTATGAGCAGGACTCGAGGGGCACAGCTTTCACCCTGGGGGAGGGAGAGGACAATCAGGTATATTGGACTTTGAGGATTATTGGCCTGGCACATCAAACACAAGACTTAACTGTATTGGAGGCTGAAGTGAGTCTAATGGGGGAGTGGAAAATGCAACGCATTGGGACTGGCCTGGAGGCTCTGTGTAACCTTGGCGTAGACTACTTCAGGAGCAGGTACTTCAAAGGTCCACAAGGGTATTGGTGGGCTTATGGCATAGCTGTCTTGGAGACAGAGGACAGGAAACAGTTGTCTACCTTGCCCACTCTTTCACAGGACCCTTCTGCAGTGGAGGTGCTGATGGCCAATGAGCAGCAGGTGCCAATCGCTACCACAACAGTGCACCTGAGGCAATATTGCACTAACAGAGACTCCCTGAGTCCCATCTATGAGCTGGAGAGCCACGGAGTGATCAGCAATACTCTCTCACTCTTTAATAGTCCCATATGGACAGTGCAAAATTCTAATGGTGAGTGGAAGAGAACGGTGCACTTCTGTGGCTTGAATGAAGTCCCACCACCACTGAGTGATGCTGTGCCAGGCATGCTAGAACTTCATTCAGTACGAACTGGAGTCAAAGGCAGCCAAGTGCTATGCCACAATTAATATTGCTAATGCATTTTTCTCCATCCCTTTGGTGGCAGTACGAAGGCCACACTTAGCTTTCACATGGAGGGGTGTCCTGCCCACCTGGAATCAACTGCCCCAGGGCTACTTTTGCCATGGGCTGATCCAGACTGCCCTGGAACACAGGGAAGCTCCTGAACACTTCCAACATACTGATGCCCCATCACATGGGGCAACACAGCAGAAGTATTTGAGAAAGGGAAGCAAATGTTCCAAATCCTTCTGAAAACCTCTATTGCCCTATAACAAAGTAAGGTCAAAGGACCTGCACACGAGAGCCTAATGCAGGCTGTCCAGGTTCTGTGGGACCCCTGCTTGGGGAAAGGTTGGGCATCGGTCAGTGTGTGATGAGCAATTCACGGTTCATCACTTGCTTTATACATATAACAATAATAAAAATAAAGTTTATTATTATTTATTATTAGTATTGTTACTGTTATTCCTATCTCTTCATTTTCTGTCCTTTTACATTATCTTTATTTCAACCCATTGTCTTTTTAGGGGTGGGTGTGAGCTAACAGCTGTGTGGTGTTGAGGTGCCTGACAGGTTAAAGCACAACATGTTTGACAACCACAGTCTAAAAGCACAAATCACCCTTGTAAAAGTCATCCTTCCTGTGTTCAGAGAAGGGCAGTCGGTGATGAATTCGGTCTGCCTCAAACACCACACCCCAGCAAAGACCCTGCTGCCTTCAGGTGCTGTCAGCCCTGAGGCCTTGGGGACACCTCGAGGGAGCCCAACGGCACAGAGCAAGCAAGCAAAGCAGGTGCTGTGCTGCTGAGCTGGGCCGGGCTCCTGGGTCCAAGGGGAGCTCCTAGCAAGCGGGCAGTGCATCACAGAGACAGTTCTGCCCAGGAGCAGCTCCTCTGCACAGCGCAGCAGGGCTGGGGGCTCTGACCGCAGGTGGCACAGGGAGAGGAGAGGAGAGAGGGCTTGGAGGCAGTGAGGAGCGCAACAGCAGAGGGCAGCGTGTGGTAGGACACATCTGCAGGCTCTTGACACTGTGAGTCTCTGGCAGCAGGGCAATGCAGGTGGGGTTGCCAGAGGGTCTTCTACAGCTGGCACATCTGATGGCTGATAGTATCTGTCAGGATGGGTCTCTCTGTTTCTGAAGTGCTTTAGAGAATGGCATTATGAGGAAGCATTTCAAGAGGAAGATTGACGCTTGGTTTATCTGAAGGGTAAGGCTTTTTCTGCAGTCTGTGTTTTGAGATTCCTGCCATGGAGGGGAGGCAGATTTCATAGTAATGGATTATTGGGTTTGTACAGCAGACTGAGACTCCTGGAGCATTGCATTGACAAATCAAAGTGCCAGTGATTAACTTTGTGAAGTCCCTTCCCACACCTCATCCCACAGACTGCACCAACATCATCATTGTGGTCCTCTCAGGTTTTATCCTAGCTGACCTTAGGAGCTGCAAACCCTCTGTGATACCCAGTGCCCTGTCTTTGAGAGGTGTCTGCAGGCCAAAGCAGAGCACACAGCATTTGCAATGAGCAGGAGCTGCCTCCTCTGCAGGCAGAGCTGCAGCACAGGAGGGTCTGCTGAGTGTCCGTCTGTCCCTCCCTGGCCTTGCCTCCCCTGGCAGCAGCACGCTGGTGTTCCTCCTGGCTTCTCCACCTGGCCGTGCTGCTGCTGTTCTTGTTTCCAGGCATTAAAAGAAGCTTGGAGACAGGTCAAGGGAGGTGACCCTCCCTGTCTACTCTGCCTTGGTCAGGCCTCACCTGGAGTGCTGTGTCCAGTTCTGGTCTCCCTGGTGCAAGAAAGACAGGGATCTCCTGGAAAGAGTCCAGCGGAGGGCCACAAAGATGATACGGGGCCTGGAGCATCCTCACTATGAGGAAGGGCTGAGACCTGGGTCTGTTCAGCCTTGAGAAGAGAAGACTGAGAGGGGATCTTATCAATTGTCCTGGTTTCAGTTAGAACAGAGTTAATTTTCTTCCTAGTAGCTGGTGGAATGCTGTGTTTTGGCTTAGGATGAGAAGAGTGCTGATAACACCCCGATGTTTTCATTGTTGAAGAGCAGTGCTTCTACCAAGCCAAGGACATCTCAGCCTTTTGCTCTGTCCTGCCAACAGGCAGGCTGGGGGTGCAGTAAGAGCTGGGAGGGAACAGACCCAGGACAGGTGACCCAAACTAGCCAAAGGGGTATTCCATACCATCTGACGTCATGCTAAACAATATATAGGGGTGGCTAGCCGGGGGGAGGGGGCCGGACTGCTCGGGGTTAGGCTGGGCATCGGTCAGCGGGTGGTGAGCAATTGCATTGTGTATCACTTGTTTGTACATATTATTATTAGTAGTACTATTATCATCATTGTATTATTATTATCATTATTATTATTATTATTATTTTCCTGTCTTATTAAACTGTCTTTATCTCAACTCACGGGCTTCACTTTCCATTTCTCTCCCCCATCCCAGAGAGGGAGGGGGGAGGGTGAGCGAACGGCTGTGTGGTGTTTAGCTGCCGGCCGGGTTAAACCACGACATCAATGTTTACAAATATCTTAGTGTGGGAGACAGAGGGATTTGGCCAACCTTTTTTCAGTGGTTTGTGGGGACAGAACATGGAGCAAATAGCCAAAACATGGAGCACAGGAAGCTCCGCACCAACATGCGAAAGAACTTCTTCACGGTGAGGGTGACAGAGCTCTGCAACAGGCTGCCCAGGGAGGTTGTGGAGTTTCCTTCTCTGGAGATATTCAAGGCCTGTCTGGATGCCTACCTGGGCAGCCTGCTCTAAGGAACCTGCTTTGGCAGGGGGGTTGGACCAGATGATCTCTTGAGGTCCCTTCCAACCCCTGCAATTCTGTGATTCTGGCTGGGGATGGGGTTTCACATGCATATGAAGTGAACCCTCGGTGTGCTTGGGGAATGGCAAATACAGGGACAGGGTGAGGTGTCTGGAGATGTGCACTCTGAGCCTGGATTCAGCAGTGTCCTGCTTCTTTTCAGGTGAACATGTGAGCATAATTATCCTACAGCTCATACACATGCCAGCAGAAGAGACCAGCCTCTATAGACAGATCGGCTGTCCCCTCTGAAAGTACAACCTGAACTAAAGGGACAGTACTTTTGCCTCTGACGATTCACAGGATTTCACTTGGAATGCAACAGAAGTGCCCAGGATTTATGCCTTACAGACAGTCCTCAGGTGTGGTGGGGCAGCTAGAACATAATATAGAAAATATAAATCCACCTATGTTCTTCATCTCTTGCTGTAGGTCAGGACTGACTCCTGCATTGTCCAGAGCAGAGTTGCCTGCTCCCATGGAGGCCCTAAGGCAGCATCACTAATATGGCATGAAAAAGACCCGCCAAAGGTCTACGGATATTTGCAGAGGGAGGCTTAAAAGAGAAATGGAAATTATTCCTCTCACATAATTCTGTGGTAAATAGTCTTCCTCTGTCTTGAGCAGGACTCCGTGGCAGAACCTGTAAATGTCCAACAGCAGCTCTGTGAGTGAGTTCCTCCTGCTGCCATTTGCAGACATGCGGGAGCAGAAGCTCCTGCACTTCGCACTCTTCCAGGGCATCTACCTGGCTGCCCTCCTGGGCAACGGCCTCATCCTCACTGCCGTAGGCTGCAACCACTGCCTCCACACCCCCATGTACTTCTTCCTCCTCAACCTCGTCCGCCTCGACCTGGGCTGCATCTCCACCACTGTCCCCAAAGCAACAGCCAATGCCCTCTGGGACACCAGGGCCATCTCCTATCAAGGCTGTGCTGCACAGGTCTTTATATTTGTCATCTTGATTACAGCAGAGTTTTATATTCTCACCATCATGGCCTACGACCGCTACGTTGCCATCTGCAAGCCCCTGCATTATGGGAGCCTCCTGGGCAGCAGAGCTTGTGCCCAGATGGCAGCAGCTGCCTGGGGCAGTGGCTTTCTCAATGCTGTCCTGCACATGGCCAACACATTTTCCCTGCCCCTCTGCCACGGCAACGCTGTGGACCAGTTCTTCTGTGAAATCCCCCAGATCCTCAAGCTCTCCTGCTCAGGTGCCTACCTCAGGGAAGTTGGGGCACTTGTCTTTAGTGTTTCTTTAGTTTTTGGTTGTTTTGTTTTCATTGTGATGTCCTATGTACAGATTTTAAGGGCAGTTCTGAGGATGCCCTCTGAGCATGGCCAGCACAAAGCCTTTTCCATGTGCCTCCCTCACCTGGCTGTGGTCTCCCTGTTTCTTAGCACTGGCATATTTGCCTACCTGAAGCCTCCCTCCATTTCTTCCCCATCCCTGTATCTGGTGGTGGCTGTTCTATACTCAGTGTTGCCTCCAGCAGTGAACCCCCTCATTTACAGCATGAGGAACAAGGAGATCAAGCATGCAGTAAGGAAACTATTTGAATACATCTTTCTTCAGCAGAAATAATGTGCATATAATACTAACAGGACACACAGGATTTCTGAAAAAAAGACTCCATGCAAATTCTAGAAAGTAATTTTCTTTATTATTATTTCCTCTAACTTGTGGCTTTGATTTAATGTTATTCTAAGTCTCTTAGTTTATTATTATTATTATTATTATTATTATTATTATTATTATTATTATTATTATTATTATTAAGTCAATAATTTCAAATACCTTTACAATCAATATTCATGTTTAAATAACGACAATAAAGAAACCCGGAGAAATTCATTGGTCTCAACTGCAATCTCTTCCCATCACCAGTGCCTCCAGCTGTGAACCCCCTCATCTACAGCATGAGGAACCTGGAACTAAAGGATGCAGTGAAGACGCCATTTCAATACATGTTCTTCAGCTTCTTCACCTATAACAATTAGCCTATAATCAGAAACACCTATTTTTCTCAGAATTTTTTTCTTAGTTTACATTTGTCTGTGTTATTATTTTCACTAACTATTGTTTCTGATATAAATAATATTATTCTTAGCCTTCTACTTGTTAAAGATTTACCTATAGAACCAGGCTTCCTGTGTAGATAAAGACAATAAAGAATCCAGCAGAAATTCATTGGTCTCAGCTGCCACGTCTTCCCATCTCCTCTGGAGCTGGGGGAGCAAACCCCGGCACGCAGGAGGGGCTCAGGGACAAGAGCCCAGCTGACACATGAACGAGCAGCCCCGGTGGCCCCCGGAGCTGCCCCTCACTGCCCGCTGGGTTCTGCCTCTCTGCTGCCTCCGGGTCGGGGCTGCTGCTTCCCTGGAGCCATGGCCAGCAGCAGGATGTGGCCTTTTCACTGCTGCTTTCTTTTGGCTTCCACATTGGTCTCTTGTGTTTCTTGTATTTGGGTTAGACTTTATATCTCATGTAATTTGATGCCAGTCCTGTTGTCTCTGCAGTGGCATCCGTGTCCCAGCAGGCAGCAGCAGGCACTGTGCAGTCCTCTGTCACAGCTGGCCTCCCTGCTAGCACCAAACAAAAACCAAACAGTAACAAAAGGGGCTGTTCAGGGCAAACCAAGAAGCCTGGATGCCTCTTCCAATGCTACTGTCTGGAATAGAGAGAAGGGGTTCCTCCCTGCTCTTCTGTTTTCTGGGCCTCTTCATGGAGTAAAGAACACAGGCTGAAAATCCCAGGGTGATCTGTGAGGGATCAAGGACTGCACCAAGAGCTCTCTTTATGGTGGCACTTGCCAAAGTAGACAACTGGATTCATCTGCATGGGACTACACCCCCTGCAGCGGGGCTGATGGCTGATGCAGGCCTGGAGAGGAATCTGGAGCTGCCAGGAGAAGTCAGAAGATCTGCAGGAACAAGGTGTTCAGTGGGCAGTGATTAGAACCTCATAAAATGAGTGATCATCCAAAAAAGGTTTTGGTAAAGGAAAAGGCGAATTTGAGGAGACAATGGGCTAAAGCAGGGCTCTGCAATGCCAGAAGTGGTGGTGAAGAGTCATCAGGCAAAGGCCCATAAGACTGCAGAGTAACTGAGGATAAGCATTTTGAAGTGCCGTGGGCAAGGTCTGGTGCAGCACATGCCTGCCCTTTGTGCCCTTAGAGACACCCCATGGTCCTTCCAAGCACAGCCCTATGCTGCTGAGCCATCAGGGCAGATGGAGAGGGGCTCAGCAGCAGAGATCCCCAAGGAGTTGGGTCTGCTGCCCCCCCGAGCAGCATTCCCGGGGGTCCCAGGGCATCACAGTCCCTGGCTCTGCACAGCAGCACTGCCAGCTCTACCTCAGGATCTCCTGTCACAGCAGGAGGAATGTGACTGTGGCAGGGACTGTGAGGTCACTTCTGTCTCTGCAGTGGATAGGGCAGCAGCAGGAACATGTCACGGAAAGGGACTGTGAGGTCACTTCTTTCTGAAGCTGACAGGTCAGCCTTGCCTTCTCCCTGGGATCTGTACTTTCCAGCTGACATCTGCCAGTGGCCCTGCTAGGCCAGCAGAAGGCACCTGGTTGGCATGCTGACTGGAGGATCCCCTCTTCCTCCATACCCAGGAGGACCCAGACAGAAAGAAGGCCCCCATATGGGTTGTCCTGTCCCTTCTGCTTGAGTCCATGACTGGAGAGCAGGAGGCACAAAGCTTGGCTGTGTGTAGCCAAGAAGCTGCAAGGCCATCAGCAGGCCCATGGCTTGGAAGATGCTGCTGAGGTGACATGTGTCTGGTTGGCTGCCAGGCTGCAAGGAGCCTGATGGGTTGGGATGCCTTTTAGGAATGGTTCCATCCTGACGGAGCTTCCATTAGTAGTAGGAAAGAGCAGGAGAGAAAGACTTCCAGGGAGTGTACCTTGGAAGTTACGCATTGGCCATGAGGAAGAAGAAATGTCCCTCAAAGGGCTGAGCCGCGGTGTCAGAGGTGACTCTCTGATCAGACCATGGCTTTGTGTTTCAAGGAACAGCTGGTGAGGGTTGACGATTCATGGGTGAAATCAAGGGATGAGAGCAAGGTGGTGAACTGAGAAGGGGGTTCTGCAGACTCCAGGAAATAGGGCAAAGTGTGGGACAGCATAGGACAGCCTGCAGAGGAGAAGGCAGAAGGTGTTGGCGCGTTTCTCCATTAAAATGAAGAAACTCCTAACATCTCTTCCATAGTTTTCTTCTAACCTTCACGCCTTGTGCAGCTAATTGCAGAACTTTCATGGTATATTTAAGAAAGAAGATTTCCAAAAGCACCTAATACAATTTTTTCTGTTTTTAAAGGCTGAATTTTGCTGCATTTCAGTTTTGAGCATCATTCTTCTATTGCTGTTCATCCAGGGTGACTTCTTTGGAGACCTCTATCAGGAGAAAAAGCAGAGTCTGGAGGTCTTACACCTCCACTGCCAGCAGTGGTCTTTGTCCCTGTAACTGCAGCCCAGCCCAACACATGAAACCCTTTCTAAGAAAAGTCAGGTGTTCTTTGGGAACAAAATAAATAATAAAATATATTAAAATAAATAAAAATAATAAAATAAAATAAAATAAAATAAAATAAAATAAAATAAAATAAAATAAAATAAAATAAAATAATTGAAATAACCATTGGAATCTGAGAAATTCAGCTTGAATATTAGTAAACACCTGGACATCCATGGTCTCTCATTGGTCTTCTGTGGAAAACTCTGGAAGAAAAGTAAAGAAAATATTTCTTCAAGTGGCTGTAGTTGTACCCACAAGCTAGGCCTCTTTTGGGAAATTGTGCCCTTCCAGTAACAGAAACATAAACAGAGTAATGTGAAAAGACCTGCCCAGTCAATAGAGTAGGGCAAAGTCATGCTTCCTGTGCTATAGATGCAGAAGGCAAAAAGAATTGCATTTTGCCTTACACTGCTCAAGGATGTGTAACCCAGGTCATGCATCTTTACCTTAGTACTGACAAGTCCATCACTAAACCAGGCTACCAAGTTCTACAGCTACACCTTGGCTCTCCAGTCAATGAACTAGCTCATGGATGGCAATCAGGGAGTCCCGGTTAGCATGATAAGGAGGAGCTGGAAGTTAGCATGACAGGAGGAGCTGGAAGCCATCGTGCGGCAGGCAGGCTACGACTTGGTTGCCATCACGGAGACGTGGTGGGACCAGTCTCATGACTGGAGTGCTGCAATGACTGGCTATAAGCTCTTCAGAAGGGACAGGCAGCACAGAAGGGGTGGTGGTGTGGCTCTCTATATTAGAGAGTCTTTCGAGGTTGTAGAACTCGAGGCTGGGAATGACAAGGTCGAGTCCCTTTGGGTTAGGATCGGCAGGGACAACAAGGCTAGCGTCCTGGTCGGGGTCTGTTATAGACCGCCAAACCAGGATGAGGAGACAGATGAGGAATTCTACAGGCAGCTGACAGAAGTTGCAAAATCTTCAGTGCTTGTTCTCATGGGGGACTTCAACTTCCCTGACATATCCTGAAAGCACAACACAGCCCTGAGAAAGCAGTCTAGGAGGTTTCTGGAGAGCGTGGAAGATAGCTTCCTGACGCAGCTGGTTAGTGAGCCTACCAGGGGTGGCACCCCACTAGACCTTCTCTTCACAAACAGAGAAGGACTGGTGGAGGATGTGATTGTCGGGAGCTGTCTTGGGCAGAGTGACCACGAAATGGTGGAGTTCTCTATTCTTGGCAAGGCCAGGAAGGGGACCAGTAAAACCACTGTATTGGACTTCTGGAGGTCTGACTTTGTGCTGATGAGGACACTGGTTGGTAGAGTCCCTTGGGAGGCAGTTCTGAAGGGCAGAGGAGTCCAGGAAGGCTGGGCGCTCTTCAAGAGGGAAATCTTAATGGCGCAGGAATAGTCTGTCCCCATGTGCCCAAAGACGAGCTGGAGGGGAAGAAGACTGGCCTGGCTGAACAGAGAATTGTGGCTTGAGCTTAGGAGAAAAAAGAGGGTTTATAATCTTTGGAAAAGTGGGCAGGCCACTAGGGAGGACTATAAGGATGTTGCGAGGCTGTGCAGGGACAGAATTAGAAAGGCCAAAGCTCATCTGGAGCTCAATCTGGCTACTGCCGTTAAAGATAACAAAAAACGTTTTTATAAATACATCAACACAAAAAGGAGGACTAAGGAGAATCTCCATCCTTTACTGGATGCGGGGGGAAACCTAGTTACAAGAGATGAGGAAAAGGCGGAGGTGCTCAATGCCTTCTTCGCCTCAGTCTTTAGCGGCAATACCGGTTGTTCTCTGGATACCCAGTACCCTGAGCTGGTGGAAGGGGATGGGGAGCAGGATGTGGCCCTCATAATCCACGAAGAACTGGTTGGTGACCTGCTACGGCACTTGGATGTGCACAAGTTGATGGGGCCGGATGGGATCCACCCAAGGGTACTGAGAGAACTGGCAGAGGAGCTGGGTAAGCCACTGTCCATCATTTATCAGCAGTCCTGGCGATCGCGGGAGGTCCCAGTTGACTGGCGGCTAGCAAACGTGACGTCCATCTACAAGAAGGGCCGGAGGGCAGACCCAGGAAACTACAATTCTGTCAGTTTGACCTCAGTGCCAGGAAAGCTCATGGAGAAGATTCTCTTGAGAGTCATCACGCAGCACTTGTAGGGCAAGCAGGCGATCAGGCCCAGTCAGCATGGGTTTATGAAAGGCAGGTCCTGCTTGATGAACCTGATCTCCTTCTATGACAAAGTGACGCGCTGGGTGGATGAGGGCAAGGCTGTGGATATGGTCTACCTTGACTTCAGCAAGGCTTTTGACACCATTTCCCACAGCATTCTCCTCAAGAAACTGGCTGCTCTTGGCTTGGACTGGCGCACACTTCGTTGGGTTAGAAACTGTCTGGATAGCCGGGCCCAAAGAGTCGTGGTGAATGGAGCCAAGTCCAGTTGGAGGCCAGTCACTAGTGGCATTCCCCAGGGCTCAGTGCTGGGGCCGGTCCTCTTTAATATCTTCATTGATGATCTGGATGAGGGCATTGAGTGCACCCTCAGTAAGTTTGCAGATGACACCAAGCTAGGTGCGTGTGTCGATCTGCTTGAGGGTAGGAAAGCTCTGCAGGAGGATCTGGATAGGCTGCACCGATGGGCTGAGGTCAACTGCATGAAGTTCAACAAGGCCAAGTGTCGGGTCCTGCACCTGGGGCACAATAACCCCAAGCAGAGCTACAGACTGGGAGATGAATGGTTGGAGAGCTGCCAGGCAGAGAAGGACCTGGGAGTGATGGTTGATAGTCGGCTGAATATGAGCCAGAGGTGTGCTCAGGTGGCCAAGAAGGCCAACAGCATCCTGGCTTGCATAAGAAACAGTTTTGCAGCAGGGCTAGGGAGGTGATCGTCCCCCTGTACTCAGCTCTGGTGAGGCCGCACCTTGAGTACTGTGTTCAGTTTTGGGCCCCTCACTACAAGAAGGACATCGAGGTGCTTGAGCGAGTCCAGAGAAGGGTGACGAAGCTGGTGAGGGGTCTGGAGAACAAGTCCTACGAGGAGCGGCTGAGGGAGCTGAGCTTGTTCAGCCTGGAGAAAAGGAGGCTCAGGGGCGACCTTATCGCTCTCTACAGATACCTTAAAGGAGGCTGTAGAGAGGTGGGGGTTGGTCTGTTCTCCCACGTGCCTGGTGACAGGACGAGGGGGAATGGGCTAAAGTTGTGCCAGGGGAGTTTTAGGTTGGATCTTAGGAAGAACTTCTTTACCAAAAGGGTTGTTAGGCATTGGAACAGGCTGCCCAAGGAAGTGGTGGAGTCACCATCCCTGGAGGTCTTTAAAAGACGTTTTGATGTAGAGCTTAGGGATATGGTTTAGTGGGGACTGTTAGTGTTAGGTCAGAGGTTGGACTCAATGATCTTGAGGTCTCTTCCAACTTAGAAATGCTGTGATTCTGTGATTCTGTGATATGATGCTGCCTCAGGTGCGCCGCCATGGTAGCCATTGGCACCTGCTGTTCTTCAACCCTCAGCAAACCCACAACAGAAGGATTCTGTGGAAGGCCAAGCAAGGTAGACAACTGTTTACTGTCCCCAGTCTCCAAGGCAGCGATGCCAAAGCCCCACCAGTAGTGCCCTCTGGAACTTCGAAGTACTCTCTTGTAATAAATGACTAAGTCCCAAATAGAATTACAATTAAAGTTTACAAATTTTTAAGCGAATAGAGGTAAGCAAACAGCACTGGGTGCACCAGGAGTCTCTGCTCAACCAAGATGCACACCAGTTACATCAAGCAGCTGGTTTTTATGCTCCTAGGCTAATACATATTCATTACTACTTCTAGTAAAGGCAGGGTTACTATAATTAGTTCCCAGAATCTGAACCCTCCCAATGGCACATGAGTAGCAGTCTCCAGTGGTCCCTCTGGGGGTTCTCTCATGCTGAAGGCTCATAGTCTTCCTCCCAGGCTTTTTTCTTTTCCTTCCTCTTTGTTCATCTTGGCCAGATGTCAGAGACTTGTGCAGAGTCCCATGCAAGCTTTCTCTTTCAGTTGTCCTTCAGCTTTCCCCTTGTCCTTAATCTCTTGGCCAGATACAGAGACTAGTGTAGTGTCCCATGCAATAGTCATAATAGTTAGCAGTTATTCTGAACCCCCCCCCAGATATCAGAGACTCAAGGTTTACCCTTCAAGCTCTCTATTGACACGAATTGCTGAAACATTCCTTACACTCTCCTGAAGCAGTATACTCCGAGGATGAACATAGCCTCCAGGCCAGTCCCAATGGGGTGTTTTTGCCATTCCTCCCCAGTTAGACTCACTTCAGCCTCCAAAACAGTTAACTCTTGGGATCCCCCTGTCACTCCAGAAATATAGGTGGGTTCTACCTCTTTAAGTCTTGATGGCGTTAGGGTACACTGTGCACCGGTGTCCAGTAGAGCCTGATACATTTGTGGGTCTGATGTGCCAGGCCATTAAATATACACAGTCCAGTAAACCCAGTTGTCCCTTTCCTCCCTGCGTCCCCCTGGCTGGAAGCAAGACCCCTTTAGTCCTGCTCATAGTATTCATTACTGTGTCTGGTAGACGGCCCACTGGAAACATGTCCCACTATGGCACTGTCACCCCATGTGGCAGGGGAGAAGGTGATGACAGCCAAGGGACGCATCTGGGTGTGGAAGGTGGGGCCCAGCAGAGACAAGGAGTCAAGACAGTGGTGTGTGCAACACCAGGAGAAGCAGCCCAAGGGGTGGTGCTGCTGGTGAGGACAAATTTGTGCCAGCAGCGTGAGTGGGCAGCAGCTGTACGCTGGTGAGGGGAGGCCAGGAAGTGCATGCCAAGAGCACTCCTGCCAGCAGAGACAAGGCCGGGGCCGGGGCTGAGGCCAAGGGGAGAGGCAGGTCCAGGGCAGGGGGCTTCAAGGGCCATGCTGAGCTCCCTGCCCCAGCAGCAACCGCACTGGCCCTCAGCAGATGTGCTGGATGGCACGCACTGGGAGGTGCTGGCGTGTATCAGAGAGCAGCAAGGAGGGCGCTGGAGAGGGCCAGGGCAAGGCGGGCAGCAGATCCCCATGCAGGGGCTGGCTGGCCCTGGACACTCCATTAGTGCGTTGCAGGTCCTGGCAGGCTGCGGTGAGGGGGCAAATGCCCTGGGCCCCCTTTCTGCTTTGACCAGGTCAGCAAGGGCCCAGTGCAGCCTCCTCTCCCCTGCCCCTCCAGCTCTGGGCTCCCTTCACGCAGTCCTGGCTCTGCAGCACCAAGCCCTGCTGGGAGCCCTCCCCTGCATGCTGCCACCACTCCCTGACGCTGCTGTTGCCCTTTGCTGGGCAATGCCCAGCCCAGCCCAGCAGCCCAGGCTGGGCTGGCCCCAGGGCAGTGCCCACTGCAGGCTGCTGCAGGGCTCTGGGCATGGCCACCACAGCCCCAACCCCTCGCAAGGTACCTCAGCTGCTGGGACAAAAGCGGCTCTGGGCCTCCCCAGCAGTCCCCAGGCTGGGGCCAGCCATGGCTCAGGCGATGGAGGTCCATGAAGCTGCAGGAGCCCTGGTCTCTTGCCTGGGAGATCCCTAGCACAGAGTATCTGTGTCCCACAGGGCCAGCACAAGAGGCCTGGCCCAGGCACAGAGCGGCTCCAGATTCCAGTCCGTGAAGCTCCAGATTGCCCCACTGAGTAGTGATGGGCAGCCCCAATGGCCAGCTGAGCTATTCCTAAATGTGACAGCAGTGCTTTTGGCCTTGAGCCCCTTCTCCATTGGGAGAATGAGATGGGATCTGAGAGCTGTGAATATCTAATGGCTTCTTTATTGTCTTTATCTACACTGGAAGATTGGTTCTTGAAGTACCGTAGATGACTAGGTCAAAATAAAAATCAATATGTAGGAGGATAAGAAGAAATTCCCTTAAATTAAAATAATACTATCACACGTTAAAAAATAAAAATTAAAAAAATAAAAAAAATCAGAAAATATTTTGTGAGATATTCGCTCAGTATTTTTAGGCTGGTGAGCATATTAATGATGCTTAAGAAGTATGTATGAAAGTAATTTCCTGAGAGCATTTTTCAGTTCCTGGTTCCTCATGCTGTAGATTACAGGATTCACTGCTGGAGGCATCACTACGTACAAAAATGCCACTGCCAGGTCTAGGGATGGGGAAGAGACGGAAGGAGGCTTCAGGTAGGCAAACAAACCAGTGCTGACAGTCATAGAGACAACAGCCAGGTGAGGGAGGCACATGGAAAAGGCTTTGTGCTGGCCATGCTCAGAGGGCATCCTCATCACCGCTCTAAAGATCAACATATAGGACACCACAATGTAAACAAAACAAAGAAATACTAAAGAAAGAGTAAAGACAAGTGCCCCAACTTCCCTGAGGTAGGCATCTGAGCAGGAGAGCTTGAGGATCTGGGGGATTTCACAGAAGAACTGGTCCACAGCGTTGCCGTGGCAGAGGGGCAGGGAAAATGTGTTGGCCATGTGCAGAACAGCTTGGAGAGAGCCACTGCCCCAGGCAGCTGCTGCCATCTGGGCACAAGCTCTGCTGCCCAGGAGGCTCTCATAATGCAGGGGCTTGCAGATGGCAACGTAACGGTCGTAGGCCATGACAGTGAGAAGGGAATACTCTGCATCAAAACAGAAGACTATGAAAGGGACTTGTGCAACACAGCCTTGATAGGAGATGGCCCTGGTGTCCTAGAGGGCATTGGCTGTTGCTTTGGGGACAGTGGTGGAGATGCAGCCCAGGTCGAGGCGGACGAGGTTGAGGAGGAAGAAGTACATGGGGGTGTGGAGGCGGTGGTCGCAGGCTACAGCGGTGAGGATGAGGCCGTTGCCCAGGAGGGCAGCCATGTAGATATCCAAGAAGAGCGCGAAGTGCAGGAGCTGCAGCTCCCGCTTGTCTGCGAATGCCAGCAGGAGGAACTCACTCACGGTGCTGACGTTGGGCATTTGCTGACATTAAACACAGCTGTCTGTTGAAGAGGATAAGGCAGAACAAGTTAGTACACACTTCTCTGAGGGAGACTTATTACAAGCCTTAGAGCACCCCCAGCCCGAGCATTTGTTTGCAGGAGAACCTTTCTGCAGCTTTCTTGCTTGAGCTCCAGCTGGTGCTGGCTGATAGTGGCACTGGGAGCAGGGGCTGCTGTGGGCTCCAGAGGAGTCCTTCCTGCTGTGCTGCAGGATGGAAGCAGGAAGATGGGAGAAACTCAAGTGCCGTCCACTTGGCACATCCATGAGCTTTTCAGTGTTGTTGTCAACAACCCAATGCAGAGCAGAGCTGCAGGTATTTTATTTTTTTTTTTTGCCCCCCCCCCTTTTTTTTTTAATTTAGCTTTCAATAACACTTCTAATGCTTATGACAGGTGTTGGATGCTTGAACTCCCTTACATTACCTGTGCACTCCCAGAGAAATCCTGTGGGTGCCAGGAGGCAAAGGGACCGTGCCTTGGTGAAGACTGACCAGTGCAGCTCTGTCACTTTTGTCATTCCTCTGAGCTACAGGACCATCCCACTCTGGTGTTTCCCTGAGGAAAAAAAAAAAAATAAAAAAAAAATTAGATGGCTGCTAATTGAGGAGAGCCACAGCAAGCCAGAAGGAGCTTGAGAGCTTCTCCTCGTTTGAGCTCTGCCTGCTCTGCTGGCCAGGCCTGCCCCACAGCCCATGGGATGCAAGGGGAGAGGAAGCCAGGGAGGGACTGCTCAAGGAGAAGGCATCTGCACTGCAGGGCATGGCCACGAGGTGCCCGAATCCCCCCTTCCACAGCGTTTCTAGCAACAGCTCCTTCTGGCCGCCTGCCCCTCTCTCTGCTGCCTGCAGCTGTTCCTGCCGGGAGCTTCTGATCTGCAACCACCTCTTCTTTCCCCCTGCCCATGCTCACAGACCCCATCCCATGCGGCTGTGCTCAGCGCTGCCCTGCAGCACCCTGCCACCAACAGGACCCTGCCAAGGGGCACCTCCATGGCTGCAGGAGCTACGGGGTAGCTGACAGAGAGCCTGGCATAGGTGGCCACGGCAGGGTGTTCTGGTCTGACTGGGGGCACCTGGCTTAGGGCACTCCAAGGGGCTTCTGCCAGACGTCCTCACCTCTCAGTGCAATCCAGCAGGACTCTCAAAGCCTACTGCATTGTCCACTGCCTTCCCAGAAACAAGACCCAGGAGGAGACCCTTCCAGGACCTGCAGCTGCATGGCCTTGCAGCCAGACACTTACCTCGTCAAGGGCTGTGCAGATTTCTCCTGCGGTCAGCGCTCAGCATCCTCCCTCTCCCAACTGCCTCCAAGCCCTCTCTCCTTCTCTCCTCTCCCCATGCCAGCTGTGGTCAGAGCCCCCAGCCCTACTGCACTTTGCAGAGGAGCTGCTCTTGGGCAGAGCTGTCTCTCTGCACCAGGGCCTCTTGCCAGGAGCTCTCTCTGTCCCAGGAGCCCGGCCCAGCTCAGCAACCCAAGGCATTGTAATTACTCCTCTGGGGGCTTTGATGATGAGCCCACAGACCTCAAGTACTAAGAGACAATTGAAGACATCTCTTCAGAAGTCCATGTCAGATGTATATTTCCTGGAGTGTCCCCCTGATGGCCAGCACTGACACAGCTCCCCCTCGGAGCTCGTTAGAGTAGAACATTGGAGGCAGTGAGGACAAGGAGACAAAGGCAATGTGAAGGTGACACTGAGGTGTAGACGAAGTGGATGCGTTTCACCAAGCACAAGGGCCAAACCTTGACACCCTGCCTCTGGGAGAGAGAACCTTTCCCTTTACACCTTGCTCAGGGCTCTTCCTGGGGCAGTAGGAGATGGGGATGTGCATTGCCAAGTTCAGGAGAATGGTACAACCCCTTCCTGGTTCATGGGTAGGGGCAAGGAGACAATGAGGCCCTGGTGCTCTCTCCTCGTAGGTCTCACTGGCAGAGACAACAGCCATAGCCATAGACACAAAGACCTGGGTCCTGTTGGGACTTTCAGCCTTTCCATAGCCCTAGCTCCTCTCCAGATCAGGATATTGTAGGGACTCCCATGTACCTCTTTACCAGCTAGCTGTAGACACTTGTCCATGTGGTGTCACACTGGATGTGAGCTGAGTCTGACAATCCAGATCTTCTTGGTGGCTATGCTCCTCATAAGGCAGCTCTGTAGGAAGCTGGCCTGGTTCCTGGTGAGCAGGCACTACTGCTCGTATGGCATCCCTCGTGGTGCCCTGGGCACTGCTCACTCAGCACAGTCCCAGTCTGCCCTGATGTGTGGGATTCCTCTTCCTCCAGTGCAGGACTGGGCTCTTCTCCTTCTCAATGTCAAGAAGTTTGTATAGGGAAAATCCTGCAGTTCTCAAGGTTCCTCTGGACAGATGCCACATTCTGTCAGCTGTTAATATCTGCAGGGAGATGTCTCATTCTAATTGTGCTCTCACAAGATAACAGTATCAGCAGTTGTAGGAGAGTGTGAACAGTAGAGGAGTAACTAGTTGAATGGAGCTGCAGAACAGGCTCACAGAAGGGTAGAGGATGGAAGGTTGCCCAGTTCCATTTTTTCTGTGCTTCTCATGTATGCTGTCATTTTCTCTGAAGCCCTATCATTTTCTCTGGAGTCCTAAATGTTGTTAGGCTGGGCAAAGAAAAAAAATTAGAATGGCCAAAACCCAGCTGGAGCTCAATATGTCTATTACTGTTAAAGACAATAAAAATGGTTTTTGTTTGTTTGTTCATTTGAATTAAAAGAGATGATGAAAAGGCTGAGGTACTCAGTGCATTCTTTACCTCAGTGTTTTGCAGCAAGACCAGTTGTTACCCTGATACTCTGCCCCTGAGCTGGTAGATAAGGACCTCGAACAGAATGAAGCTCTCATAATCCATGAGGAAATGGTTAGAGAACTGCTACTCCACCCAGATATGCAGACGTATAGGGGGCTAGATGGGATCCACCCATTGGTACTGAGGGAGCTGGCTGAAGTACTCACCAAGCCATTTTCCATCATTTTTCAGCAGTCCTGGCTATCAGGGGAGGTCCCTGTCAACTGTCAACTAGCAAATATGATGGATATCTACAAGAAGAGACAGAAGGATGATCCGAGAACTAGAGGCCTGTCAGTCTGACCTCTGAGCCAGGGAAACTCATGGAGCAGATTATCTTGAGTACCATCACACAACAGGACAACCAGCTGATCAGGCCCTTTGATAAGCCCAGTTGAGTTTATCAAAGCAGGACCTGCTTGACAAATCAGATCTAAATCTATGAGAAGGTGATGTGCTCAGTGGACAAGGGAAAGGCTGTGGATGTGGTCTACCTAAACTTCAATAAGGCTTTTGAAACCATTTCCCACAGCATTCTTCCAGAGGATCTGGCTGCTGAAGGCCTGGAAAGAATTACGTTTCATTGGGTTAAAAACTGGCTGTGTGGCTGGGTCCAAAGATTTGCGGTGAATGGATATAAATGTACCTGCAGGTGAGAGCAAGGCCAGTTTATAGACCTGTGCCAGGTCTATAAACCAAAGCTAATCCAAGGAAAGCATGGCCTGATAAAGCAAAAGAAAGCATGGCCAGGGAAGGCAAAGCTGAGCAAGTCAAAGCAGAGCAAGGGAATGTAGAAAAAGAAAAAGCAAATCATTTCCAGGAAAGAAAAGGCAAAGAAATCTGAGGCAAAGCAAAGCAAAGCAGGGGCAAGAACAGCAGAGGAAAGGAGGTATGGAAAAGCAAAGCAGTGCCAGGAATACAAAGCAAAGCAAAGCAAAGCATGGCCAGGCAAGGCAAAGCAGAACAAAAGAAAGTAGCAAAAGACAAAGCAAAGCAGTGCCAGGAATACAAAGTAAAGCAAAACAAAGGTAAGCATGGCCTGAAAATGGAAGTGAGAGCAGGAGCAGGTGAGGCAAAAGAGAGCAAAGCAAAGGTAAAAAAAGGCAAGCATGGCCCCATAAAGCAAAACAAAGCACGGCCAAGGAAGGCAAAGCTGAGCAAAGGAAAGTAGCACCAGGAAAAGCAAAGCATAACCAGGGAAGACAAAGCAAACAAAGGAAAGCAAAGCAGTTTGAGGCGAGGCAAAGCACAGCACGGGTAGGAAAAGTAAAGCAGTGCCAGGTCTATAAAGCAAAGCTAAACCAAGGAAAGCATGGCCTGATAAAGCAAAGGAAAGCATGGCCAGGGAAGGCAAAGGAGAGCAAGGAAAAGCAAAGCAAAGGAAAGTAGCACAAGGAAATGCAAAGTATTTCCAGGAGAGAAAGAGCAAAACACTCTGAGGCAAAGCTGGGCCAAGAACAGCAGAGGAAAGGAGGCATGGGAAAGCAAAACTGTGCCAGCAAGAGCAAAGCAAAGCAGAGCTAGGACAAAACAAAGAGAAGCAAAGCGAACGTAGCGAGCTGGCGGCCAGCCCTCCTTTGGGTTCCAGGTATCTGTTGGGGGGAGACCGGAGGGCTCCATGTTGTGTGCAGGTAGCAGCCAGACTTGGACAGTGGCTGTACCCTGATCACCCACTCCTCAGCCTTCTTCACAGCTCCTAGTCCACTGTGACACCGGGCAAGAACCATGTCTTGCTTTAGCTGGTTTTATATCTATATACATTTTGTTGTTGTTTGTTGTGGATTTCTTCCACCGTAGTTGTGGGAATCATGTAGTTACTTATTCTCGTTGAAATTGTCACTGAACACTATCACCACACGAGTAGCAGTTAGGGGTCCTCTGGCGGCTCACCGCATGGCCGGGGACAAAGAATGGACCTTGTTGGTTGGCCGGGCCTGCTGCCCCCACAATCCGGTTCCGAGGGGACAGTGGCTGGGCTGCGGGGAGGCCAAGTTCTGTGTCTGACGGTTTATGCGTTCATAAATTTACCAATCGACTCAGAAGCAAAATCAGTGAGACGGTCTCCGAAGGAAGCCTAGCACAGCACAGGAGAGCAGAGCAATGCGGATGAAAGCTGAGCAAGACAAAGCAAAGCCCTGCTAGGGAAAAGACCTAGCGGCATAGGGAAAAGCAATGACATCCAGTGCCTGGAAAAGCAAAGCGTGGCCTCTAAAAACACATTAAAAAGGTCCAAAAGGAAAAGAAAAGAATGCAATGAACACTTAAAAAAAAAAAAAAAAAAAAAAAAGCAAAACAAGTCCAGAAAAGGCAAAACATAGCAAGGCAAAGCAGAGCAAGGGAACGTAGCACAAGGAAAAGCAAAGCATTGCCAGGAAAGAAACAGCAAAAGAATCTGAGGCAAAGCAAAGCAAAGCCGGGGCAAGAACAGCAGAGGAAAGGAGGTATGGAAAAGCAAAGCAGTGCCAGGTCTATAAAGCAAAGCTAAACCAAGGAAAGCATGGCCTGATAAAGCAAAGGAAAGCATGGCCAGGGAAGGCAAAGGAGAGCAAGGAAAAGCAAAGCAAAGGAAAGTAGCACAAGGAAATGCAAAGTATTTTCAGGAGAGAAAGAGCAAAACACTCTGAGGCAAAGCTGGGCCAAGAACAGCAGAGGAAAGGAGGTATGGAAAAGCAAAACCGTGCCAGCAAGAGCAAAGCAAAGCGGAGCAAGGCAAAACAAAGAGAAGCAAAGCAAACGTAGCGAGCTGGCGGCCAGCCCTCCTTTGGGTTCCAAGTGTCTGTGGGGGGGAGACCGGAGGGCCTCCATTTTGTGTGCAGGTGGCAGCCAGACTTGGACAGTGGCCGTACCCTGATCGCCCCCTCCTCAGCCTTCTTCACAGCTCCTAGTCCACTGTGACAGCCGGCAAGAACCATGTCTTGCTTTAGCTGGTTTTATATCTATATACATTTTGTTGTTGTTTGTTGTGGATTTCTTCCACCGTAGTTGTGGGAATCATGTAGTTACTTATTCTCGTTGAAATTGTCACTGAACACTATCACCACACGAGTAGCAGTTAAGGGTCCCCTGGTGGCTCGCCGCATGACCAGGGACAAAGAATGGACCATGTTGGGCGGCCAGGCCTGCTGCACCCGGCCTCCAGTTCCGAGGGGACAGTGGCTGGGCTGCGGGGAGGCCAAGTTCTGTGTCTGACGGTTTATGCGTTCAGAAATTTACCATTCGACTCAGCAGCAAAATCAGTGAGACGGTCTCCAAAGGAAGCCTAGCACGGCACAGGAGAGCAGAGCAATGCGGATGAAAGCTGAGCGAGACAAAGCAAAGCCCTGCTAGGGAAAAGACCTAGCGGCATAAGGAAAAGCAGTGACAACCAGGGCCTGGAAAAGCAAAGCACGGCCAGAGAAAACACAAGAAAAAAGATATAAAAGGAAAATATAAAGCATGGAATGAACATCAAATAAATAAAAAAAAAATAAATAATAATAATAAAAAAATGCAGAGAATGACCAGGAAAGGCATAGTATAGCAGAACAAAGTAGAGGAAAGCAAAGGTAAACAAAGGAAAGCATGGCCCCGTAAAGCACAAAAAAAAAAAAAAAAGCAAGGCCAGGGAGGGCAAAGCTGAGCAAAGGAAAGTAACACCAGGTAAAGCAAAGCAGAACCAGGGAAGACAAAGCAAGCAAAGGACAGCAAAGCACTTTGAGGCAAGGCAAAGCACAGCATGGTTTGGAAAAGCAATGCAGTGCCAGGTCTGTAAACCAAAGGTAAACCAAGGAAAGCATGGCCTGATAAAGCAAAACAAAGCAAGGCCAGGGAAGGCAAAGCACAGGAATGCAAAGCAGAGCAAAGGAAAGTAGTACCAGGAAATGCAAAGCAGTGCTGGGAAAGAGAAAGAAAAAAAATATTAATGAAAAAAAATAAAAACAAACAAACAAACAAAAAATAAATAAAACCACAACAAAGCGAAAAAGTTCAAGGTAAGGCAAATCAGAGCAGGGTTAAGAGAAGCTAAGCAGAGCAGAGAAGGAAAAGCAAAGCAATGCCAGGAATACAAAGCAAAGCAAAGCAAAGCATGGCCAGGCAAGGCAAAGCAGAACAAAAGAAAGTAGCAAAAGGAAAAGCAAAGCAGTGCCAGGAATACAAAGTAAAGCAAAACAAAGGTAAGCATGGCCTGAAAATGGAAGTGAGAGCAGGAGCAGGTGAGGCAAAAGAGAGCAAGGCAAAGGTAAAAAAAGGCAAGCATGGCCCCATAAAGCAAAACAAAGCACGGCCAAGGAAGGCAAAGCTGAGCAAAGGAAAGTAGCACCAGGAAAAGCAAAGCATAACTAGGAAAGATAAAGCAAACAAAGGAAAGCAAAGCAGTTTGAGGCGAGGCAAGGCAAAGCACAGCACGGGTAGGAAAAGCAAAGCAGTGCCAGGTCTGTAAACCAAAGCTAAACCAAGGAAAGCATGGCCAGGGAAGGGAAAGCAGAGCAAGTCAAAGCAGAGCAAGGGAACGTAGCACAAGGAAAAGCAAAGCATTGCCAGGAAAGAAACAGCAAAAGAATCTGAGGCAAAGCAAAGCAAAGCCAGGGCAAGAACAGCAGAGGAAAGGAGGTATGGAAAAGCAAAACCGTGCCAGCAAGAGCAAAGCAAAGCGGAGCAAGGCAAAACAAAGAGAAGCAAAGCAAACGTAGCGAGCTGGCGGCCAGCCCTCCTTTGGGTTCCAGGTGTCTGTGGGGGGGAGACCGGAGGGCTCCATGTTGTGTGCAGGTGGCAGCCAGACTTGGACAGTGGCTGTACCCTGATCGCCCCCTCCTCAGCCTTCTTCACAGCTCCTAGTCCACTGCGACAGCCGGCAAGAACCATGTCTTGCTTTAGCTGGTTTTATATATCTATATACATTTTGTTCTTGTTGTTGTTGTGGATTTCTTCCACCGTAGTTGTGGGAATCATGTAGTTACTTACTGTCTTTGAGAACCTCACACACACAACTAGCAGTGTGGCCCACCTGGCAGCTCTCCGCATGGCTAGGGACAAAGTATGGACCATATGGGGCGGCCAGGCCTGCTGCCCCCACAATCCGGTTCCGAGGGGACAGTGGCTGGGCTGCGGGGAGGCCAAGTTCTGTGTCTGACGGTTTATGCGTTCAGAAATTTACCATTCGACTCCGCAGCAAAATCAGCGAGACAGTCTCCAAAGGAAGCCAAGCACAGCACAGGAGAGGAGGGCAATGTGGATGAAAGCTGAGCGAGACAAGGAAAAGCCCTGCTAGGCATAGGGAAAAGCAGTGACAACCAGGGCCTGGAAAAGGAAAGCACGGCCTGTAAAAACACATCAGACAGGTCCAAAATGAAAACAAATCATGCAAGAAACATGAAAAAAAAAAAAATAATAAAAAAAAAGAATAAAAGATGAAAGGCAAAGCAAATCAAAGCAGAGCAAAGGAAAGCATGGCCAGGGAAGGCAAAGCAGAACAAAGAAAGGTAGCACAAGGAAAAGCAAAGCATTTTCAGGAAAGCAAAAGCAAAGCAATGTGAGGCAAAGCTGGGGCAAGAACAGCAGAGGAAAGGAGGTAGGGAAAAGCAAAACCGTGCCAGCAAGAGCAAAGCAAAGCGGAGCAAGGCAAAACAAAGAGAAGCAAAGCAAACGTAGCGAGCTGGCGGCCAGCCCTCCTTTGAGTTCCAAGTGTCTGTGGGGGGGAGACCGGAGGGCTCTCATGTTGTGTACAGGTGGCAGCCAGACTTGGACAGTGGCTGGACCCTGATCGCCCACCCCTCAGCCTTCTTCACAGCTCCTAGTCCACTGTGACACCCGGCAAGAACCATGTCTTGCTTTAGCAGGTTTTATATATATATTTACATTTTGTTGTTGTCTGTTGTGGATTTCTTCCACCATAGTTGTGGGAATCATGTAGTTAAGGCAAATCGGAGCAGGGTGAAGTGAAGCTAAGCAGAGCAGAGAAGGAAAAGCAAAGCAATGCCAGGAATACAAAGCAAGGCAAAGGAAAGCATGGCCAGGCAAGGCAAAGCAGAACAAAAGAAAGTAGCAAAAGGATAAGCAAAGCAGTGCCAGGAATACAAAGTAAAGCAAAACAAAGAAAAGCATGGCCGGAAACTGGAAGTGAGAGCAGGAGCAGGTGAGGCAAAAGAGAGCAAGGCAAAGGTAAAAAAAAGGCAAGCATGGCCCCGTAAAGCAAAACAAAGCACGGCCAAGGAAGGCAAAGCTGAGCAAAGGAAAGTAGCACCAGGAAAAGCAAAGCATAACCAGGGAAGACAAAGCAAACAAAGGAAAGCAAAGCAGTTTGAGGCAAGGCAAAGCATAGCAGGGGTAGGAAAAGTAAAGCAGTGCCAGGTCTATAAAGCAAAGCTAAACCAAGGAAAGCATGGCCTGATAAAGCAAAGGAAAGCACGGGCAGGGAAGGCAAAGGAGAGCAAGGAAAAGCAAAGCAAAGGAAAGTAGCACAAGGAAATGCAAAGTATTTCCAGGAGAGAAAGAGCAAAACACTCTGAGGCAAAGCTGGGCCAAGAACAGCAGAGGAAAGGAGGTATGGGAAAGCAAAACTGTGCCAGCAAGAGCAAAGCAAAGCGGAGCAAGGCAAAACAAAGAGAAGCAAAGCGAACGTAGCGAGCTGGCGGCCAGCCCTCCTTTGGGTTCCAGGTATCTGTTGGGGGGAGACCGGAGGGCCTCCATGTTGTGTGCAGGTAGCAGCCAGACTTGGACAGTGGCTGTACCCTGATCACCCCCTCCTCAGCCTTCTTCACAGCTCCTAGTCCACTGTGACACCGGGCAAGAACCATGTCTTGCTTTAGCTGGTTTTATATCTATATACATTTTGTTGTTGTTTGTTGTGGATTTCTTCCACCGTAGTTGTGGGAATCATGTAGTTACTTATTCTCGTTGAAATTGTCACTGAACACTATCACCACACGAGTAGCAGTTAGGGGTCCTCTGGCGGCTCACCGCATGGCTGGGGACAAAGAATGGACCTTGTTGGTTGGCCGGGCCTGCTGCCCCCACAATCCGGTTCCGAGGGGACAGTGGCTGGGCTGCGGGGAGGCCAAGTTCTGTGTCTGACGGTTTATGCGTTCATAAATTTACCAATCGACTCAGCAGCAAAATCAGTGAGACGGTCTCCGAAGGAAGCCTAGCACAGCACAGGAGAGCAGAGCAATGCGGATGAAAGCTGAGCAAGACAAAGCAAAGCCCTGCTAGGGAAAAGACCTAGCGGCATAGGGAAAAGCAATGACATCCAGTGCCTGGAAAAGCAAAGCGTGGCCTCTAAAAACACATTAAAAAGGTCCAAAAGGAAAAGAAAAGAATGCAATGAACACTTAAAAAAAAAAAAAAAAAAAAAAGCAAAACAAGTCCAGAAAAGGGAAAACATAGCAAGGCAAAGCAGAGCAAGGGAACGTAGCACAAAGAAAAGCAAAGCATTGCCAGGAAAGAAACAGCAAAAGAATCTGAGGCAAAGCAAAGCAAAGCCGGGGCAAGAACAGCAGAGGAAAGGAGGTATGGGAAAGCAAAACTGTGCCAGCAAGAGCAAAGCAAAGCGGAGCAAGGCTAAACAAAGAGAAGCAAAGAAAATGTAGCGAGCTGGTGGCCAGCCCTCCTTTGGGTTCCAAGTGTCTGTTGGGGGGAGACCGGAGGGCTCCATGTTGTGTGCAGGTGGCAGCCAGACTTGGACAGTGGCCGTACCCTGATCGCCCTCTCCTCAGCCTTCTTCACAGCTCCTAGTCCACTGTGACAGCCGGCAAGAACCATGTCTTGCTTTAGCTGGTTTTATATATCTATATACATTTTGTTGTTGTTTGTTGTGGATTTCTTCCAGCGTAGTTGTGGGAATCATGTAGTTACTTATTCTCGTTGAAATTCTCACTGAACACTATCACCACACGAGTAGCAGTTAAGGGTCCCCTGGCGGCTCGCCGCATGGCTGGGGACAAAGAATGGACCATGTCGGGCGGCCAGGCCTGCTGCACCCGGCCTCCAGTTCCAAGGGGACAGTGGCTGGGCTGCGGGGGGGCCAAGTTCTGTGTCTGACGGTTTATGCGTTCATAAATTTACCATTCGACTCAGCAGCAAAATCAGCGAGACGGTCTCCAAAGGAAGCCTAGCACGGCACAGGAGAGCAGAGCAATGCGGATGAAAGCTGAGCGAGACAAAGCAAAGCCCTGCTAGGGAAAAGACCTAGCGGCCTAAGGAAAAGCAATGACAAGCAAGGCCTGGAAAACAAAGCACGGCCAGAGAAAACACAAGAAAAAGATATAAAAGGAAAACATAAAGCATGGATTGAACATCAAATAAATAAAAAATAATAATAATAAAAAAAAAAAAATGCAAAGCATGACCAGGAAAGGCATAGCATAGCAGAACAAAATAGAGGAAAGCAAAGGCAAACAAAGGAAAGCATGGCCCTGTAAAGCAAAAAAAAAAAGCAAGGCCAGGGAGGGCAAAGCTGAGCAAAGGAAAGTAACACCAGGTAAAGCAAAGCATAACCAGGGAAGACAAAGCAAGCAAAGGACAGCAAAGCACTTTGAGGCAAGGCAAAGCACAGCATGGTTTGGAAAAGCAATGCAGTGCCAGGTCTGTAAACCAAAGGTAAACCAAGGAAAGCATGGCCAGGGAAGGGAAAGCTGAGCAAGTCAAAGCAGAGCAAGGGAACGTAGCACAAGGAAAAGCAAAGCATTGCCAGGAAAGCAAAAGCAAAGCAGTCTGAGGCAAAGCTGGGGCAAGAACAGCAGAGGAAAGGAGGTATGGGAAAGCAAAACTGTGCCAGCAAGAGCAAAGCAAAGCGGAGTACGGCAAAACAGAGAGAAGCAAAGCAAACGTAAGGAGCTTGCGGCTAGCCCAGTAAAACCAGTGGGACAGTCTCTAAAAGAAACCTAGCACAGCACAGGAGAGCAGAGCAATGCGGATAAAAGCTGAGCAAGACAGAGTAAAACCCTGCTAAGAAAAAGACCTAGCGGCATAAGGAAAAGCAGTGACAACCAGGGCCTGCAAAAGGAAAGCATGGCCTGTAAAAACACATCAGATAGGTCCAAAAGAAAAACAAAAGAATGTAATGAACATTTAAATTAAAAAAAAAAAAAAAAAAGGAAAAATAATGAGAACAAAAAAAAAAAATAGATGCAAAGCATGTCCAGAAAAGGCAAAACATAGCAAGGCAAAGCAGAGCAGAGCGAAGCTAAACAAAGGCAAGCATGGCCCCATAAAGCAAAACAAAGCATGGCCAGGGAAGGCAAAGCTGAGCAAAGGAAAGTAGCACCAGGAAAAGCAAAGCATAACTAGGAAAGATAAAGCAAACAAAGGAAAGCAAAGCAGTTTGAGGCGAGGCAAGGCAAAGCACAGCACGGGTAGGAAAAGCAAAGCAGTGCCAGGTCTATAAAGCAAAGCTAAACCAAGGAAAGCATGGCCTGATAAAGCAAAACAAAGCAAGGCCAGGGAAGGCAAAGCACAGGAAGGCAAAGCAGAGCAAAGGAAAGTAGTACCAGGAAATGCAAAGCAGTGCTGGGAAAGAGAAAGAAAAAAAAATATTAATGAAAAAAAAATAAAAACAAACAAACAATCAAAAAATAAATAAAACCACAACAAAGCGAAAAAGTTCAAGGTAAGGCAAATCAGAGCAGGGTTAAGAGAAGCTAAGCAGAGCAGAGAAGGAAAAGCAAAGCAATGCCAGGAATACAAAGCAAAGCAAAGCAAAGCATGGCCAGGCAAGGCAAAGCAGAACAAAAGAAAGTAGCAAAAGGAAAAGCAAAGCAGTGCCAGGAATACAAAGTAAAGCAAAACAAAGGTAAGCATGGCCGGAAACTGGAAGTGAGAGCAGGAGCAAGTGAGGCAAAAGAGAGCAAGGCAAAGGTAAAAAAAGGCAAGCGTGGCCCCGTAAAGCAAAACAAAGCACAGCCAGGGAAGGCAAAGGTGAGCAAAGGAAAGTAGCACCAGGAAAAGCAAAGCATAACTAGGAAAGATAAAGCAAACAAAGGAAAGCAAAGCAGTTTGAGGCGAGGCAAGGCAAAGCACAGCACGGGTAGGAAAAGCAAAGCAGTGCCAGGTCTGTAAACCAAAGGTAAACCAAGGAAAGCATGGCCAGGGAAGGGAAGGCTGAGCAAGTCAAAGCAGAGCAAGGGAACGTAGCACAAGGAAAAGCAAAGCATTGCCAGGAAAGAAACAGCAAAAGAATCTGAGGCAAAGCAAAGCAAAGCCGGGGCAAGAACAGCAGAGGAAAGGAGGTATGGAAAAGCAAAACTGTGCCAGCAAGAGCAAAGCAAAGCGGAGCAAGGCAAAACAAAGAGAAGCAAAGCGAACGTAGCGAGCTGGCGGCCAGCCCTCCTTTGGGTTCCAGGTGTCTGTGGGGGGGAGACCGGAGAGCTCCATGTTGTGTACAGGTGGCAGCCAGACTTGGACAGTGGCTGGACCCTGATCGCCCCCTCCTCAGCCTTCTTCACAGCTCCTAGTCCACTGTGACACCCGGCAAGAACATTCCTCACACATGTCTTGCTTTAGCTGGTTTTATATATCTATATACATTTTGTTGTTGTTTGTTGTGGATTTCTTCCACCGTAGTTGTGGAATCATGTAGTTCCTTACTGTTTTGAGAACCTCACACACACAACTAGCAGTGTGGCCCACCTGGCAGCTCTCCGCATGGCTAGGGACAAAGTATGGACCATATGGGGTGGCCAGGCCTGCTGCCCCCACGCGCCGGTTCCGAGGGGACAGTGGCTGGGCTGCGGGGAGGCCAAGTTCTGTGTCTGACGGTTTATGCGTTCATAAATTTACCAATCGACTCAGCAGCAAAATCAGTGAGACGGTCTCCGAAGGAAGCCTAGCACAGCACAGGAGAGCAGAGCAATGCGGATGAAAGCTGAGCAAGACAAAGCAAAGCCCTGCTAGGGAAAAGACCTAGCGGCATAGGGAAAAGCAATGACATCCAGTGCCTGGAAAAGCAAAGCGTGGCCTCTAAAAACACATTAAAAAGGTCCAAAAGGAAAAGAAAAGAATGCAATGAACACTTAAAAAAAAAAAAAAAAAAAAAAGCAAAACAAGTCCAGAAAAGGGAAAACATAGCAAGGCAAAGCAGAGCAAGGGAACGTAGCACAAAGAAAAGCAAAGCATTGCCAGGAAAGAAACAGCAAAAGAATCTGAGGCAAAGCAAAGCAAAGCCGGGGCAAGAACAGCAGAGGAAAGGAGGTATGGGAAAGCAAAACTGTGCCAGCAAGAGCAAAGCAAAGCGGAGCAAGGCTAAACAAAGAGAAGCAAAGAAAATGTAGCGAGCTGGTGGCCAGCCCTCCTTTGGGTTCCAAGTGTCTGTTGGGGGGAGACCGGAGGGCTCCATGTTGTGTGCAGGTGGCAGCCAGACTTGGACAGTGGCCGTACCCTGATCGCCCTCTCCTCAGCCTTCTTCACAGCTCCTAGTCCACTGTGACAGCCGGCAAGAACCATGTCTTGCTTTAGCTGGTTTTATATATCTATATACATTTTGTTGTTGTTTGTTGTGGATTTCTTCCAGCGTAGTTGTGGGAATCATGTAGTTACTTATTCTCGTTGAAATTCTCACTGAACACTATCACCACACGAGTAGCAGTTAAGGGTCCCCTGGCGGCTCGCCGCATGGCTGGGGACAAAGAATGGACCATGTCGGGCGGCCAGGCCTGCTGCACCCGGCCTCCAGTTCCAAGGGGACAGTGGCTGGGCTGCGGGGGGGCCAAGTTCTGTGTCTGACGGTTTATGCGTTCATAAATTTACCATTCGACTCAGCAGCAAAATCAGCGAGACGGTCTCCAAAGGAAGCCTAGCACGGCACAGGAGAGCAGAGCAATGCGGATGAAAGCTGAGCGAGACAAAGCAAAGCCCTGCTAGGGAAAAGACCTAGCGGCCTAAGGAAAAGCAATGACAAGCAAGGCCTGGAAAACAAAGCACGGCCAGAGAAAACACAAGAAAAAGATATAAAAGGAAAACATAAAGCATGGATTGAACATCAAATAAATAAAAAATAATAATAATAAAAAAAAAAAAATGCAAAGCATGACCAGGAAAGGCATAGCATAGCAGAACAAAATAGAGGAAAGCAAAGGCAAACAAAGGAAAGCATGGCCCTGTAAAGCAAAAAAAAAAAGCAAGGCCAGGGAGGGCAAAGCTGAGCAAAGGAAAGTAACACCAGGTAAAGCAAAGCATAACCAGGGAAGACAAAGCAAGCAAAGGACAGCAAAGCACTTTGAGGCAAGGCAAAGCACAGCATGGTTTGGAAAAGCAATGCAGTGCCAGGTCTGTAAACCAAAGGTAAACCAAGGAAAGCATGGCCAGGGAAGGGAAAGCTGAGCAAGTCAAAGCAGAGCAAGGGAACGTAGCACAAGGAAAAGCAAAGCATTGCCAGGAAAGCAAAAGCAAAGCAGTCTGAGGCAAAGCTGGGGCAAGAACAGCAGAGGAAAGGAGGTATGGGAAAGCAAAACTGTGCCAGCAAGAGCAAAGCAAAGCGGAGTACGGCAAAACAGAGAGAAGCAAAGCAAACGTAAGGAGCTTGCGGCTAGCCCAGTAAAACCAGTGGGACAGTCTCTAAAAGAAACCTAGCACAGCACAGGAGAGCAGAGCAATGCGGATAAAAGCTGAGCAAGACAGAGTAAAACCCTGCTAAGAAAAAGACCTAGCGGCATAAGGAAAAGCAGTGACAACCAGGGCCTGCAAAAGGAAAGCATGGCCTGTAAAAACACATCAGATAGGTCCAAAAGAAAAACAAAAGAATGTAATGAACATTTAAATTAAAAAAAAAAAAAAAAAAGGAAAAATAATGAGAACAAAAAAAAAAAATAGATGCAAAGCATGTCCAGAAAAGGCAAAACATAGCAAGGCAAAGCAGAGCAGAGCGAAGCTAAACAAAGGCAAGCATG
This sequence comes from Aythya ferina, assembly GCF_964211825.1. Classification (NCBI taxonomy): domain Eukaryota; kingdom Metazoa; phylum Chordata; class Aves; order Anseriformes; family Anatidae; genus Aythya; species Aythya ferina. Next base: position 557,283 of record NW_028181424.1, read on the forward strand.
GCCCCATAAAGCAAAACAAAGCATGGCCAGGGAAGGCAAAGCTGAGCAAAGGAAAGTAGCACCAGGAAAAGCAAAGCATAACTAGGAAAGATAAAGCAAACAAAGGAAAGCAAAGCAGTTTGAGGCGAGGCAAGGCAAAGCACAGCACGGGTAGGAAAAGCAAAGCAGTGCCAGGTCTATAAAGCAAAGCTAAACCAAGGAAAGCATGGCCTGATAAAGCAAAACAAAGCAAGGCCAGGGAAGGCAAAGCACAGGAAGGCAAAGCAGAGCAAAGGAAAGTAGTACCAGGAAATGCAAAGCAGTGCTGGGAAAGAGAAAGAAAAAAAAATATTAATGAAAAAAAAATAAAAACAAACAAACAATCAAAAAATAAATAAAACCACAACAAAGCGAAAAAGTTCAAGGTAAGGCAAATCAGAGCAGGGTTAAGAGAAGCTAAGCAGAGCAGAGAAGGAAAAGCAAAGCAATGCCAGGAATACAAAGCAAAGCAAAGCAAAGCATGGCCAGGCAAGGCAAAGCAGAACAAAAGAAAGTAGCAAAAGGAAAAGCAAAGCAGTGCCAGGAATACAAAGTAAAGCAAAACAAAGGTAAGCATGGCCGGAAACTGGAAGTGAGAGCAGGAGCAAGTGAGGCAAAAGAGAGCAAGGCAAAGGTAAAAAAAGGCAAGCGTGGCCCCGTAAAGCAAAACAAAGCACAGCCAGGGAAGGCAAAGGTGAGCAAAGGAAAGTAGCACCAGGAAAAGCAAAGCATAACTAGGAAAGATAAAGCAAACAAAGGAAAGCAAAGCAGTTTGAGGCGAGGCAAGGCAAAGCACAGCACGGGTAGGAAAAGCAAAGCAGTGCCAGGTCTGTAAACCAAAGGTAAACCAAGGAAAGCATGGCCAGGGAAGGGAAGGCTGAGCAAGTCAAAGCAGAGCAAGGGAACGTAGCACAAGGAAAAGCAAAGCATTGCCAGGAAAGAAACAGCAAAAGAATCTGAGGCAAAGCAAAGCAAAGCCGGGGCAAGAACAGCAGAGGAAAGGAGGTATGGAAAAGCAAAACTGTGCCAGCAAGAGCAAAGCAAAGCGGAGCAAGGCAAAACAAAGAGAAGCAAAGCGAACGTAGCGAGCTGGCGGCCAGCCCTCCTTTGGGTTCCAGGTGTCTGTGGGGGGGAGACCGGAGAGCTCCATGTTGTGTACAGGTGGCAGCCAGACTTGGACAGTGGCTGGACCCTGATCGCCCCCTCCTCAGCCTTCTTCACAGCTCCTAGTCCACTGTGACACCCGGCAAGAACATTCCTCACACATGTCTTGCTTTAGCTGGTTTTATATATCTATATACATTTTGTTGTTGTTTGTTGTGGATTTCTTCCACCGTAGTTGTGGAATCATGTAGTTCCTTACTGTTTTGAGAACCTCACACACACAACTAGCAGTGTGGCCCACCTGGCAGCTCTCCGCATGGCTAGGGACAAAGTATGGACCATATGGGGTGGCCAGGCCTGCTGCCCCCACGCGCCGGTTCCGAGGGGACAGTGGCTGGGCTGCGGGGAGGCCAAGTTCTGTGTCTGACGGTTTATGCGTTCATAAATTTACCAATCGACTCAGCAGCAAAATCAGTGAGACGGTCTCCGAAGGAAGCCTAGCACAGCACAGGAGAGCAGAGCAATGCGGATGAAAGCTGAGCAAGACAAAGCAAAGCCCTGCTAGGGAAAAGACCTAGCGGCATAGGGAAAAGCAATGACATCCAGTGCCTGGAAAAGCAAAGCGTGGCCTCTAAAAACACATTAAAAAGGTCCAAAAGGAAAAGAAAAGAATGCAATGAACACTTAAAAAAAAAAAAAAAAAAAAAAGCAAAACAAGTCCAGAAAAGGGAAAACATAGCAAGGCAAAGCAGAGCAAGGGAACGTAGCACAAAGAAAAGCAAAGCATTGCCAGGAAAGAAACAGCAAAAGAATCTGAGGCAAAGCAAAGCAAAGCCGGGGCAAGAACAGCAGAGGAAAGGAGGTATGGGAAAGCAAAACTGTGCCAGCAAGAGCAAAGCAAAGCGGAGCAAGGCTAAACAAAGAGAAGCAAAGAAAATGTAGCGAGCTGGTGGCCAGCCCTCCTTTGGGTTCCAAGTGTCTGTTGGGGGGAGACCGGAGGGCTCCATGTTGTGTGCAGGTGGCAGCCAGACTTGGACAGTGGCCGTACCCTGATCGCCCTCTCCTCAGCCTTCTTCACAGCTCCTAGTCCACTGTGACAGCCGGCAAGAACCATGTCTTGCTTTAGCTGGTTTTATATATCTATATACATTTTGTTGTTGTTTGTTGTGGATTTCTTCCAGCGTAGTTGTGGGAATCATGTAGTTACTTATTCTCGTTGAAATTCTCACTGAACACTATCACCACACGAGTAGCAGTTAAGGGTCCCCTGGCGGCTCGCCGCATGGCTGGGGACAAAGAATGGACCATGTCGGGCGGCCAGGCCTGCTGCACCCGGCCTCCAGTTCCAAGGGGACAGTGGCTGGGCTGCGGGGGGGCCAAGTTCTGTGTCTGACGGTTTATGCGTTCATAAATTTACCATTCGACTCAGCAGCAAAATCAGCGAGACGGTCTCCAAAGGAAGCCTAGCACGGCACAGGAGAGCAGAGCAATGCGGATGAAAGCTGAGCGAGACAAAGCAAAGCCCTGCTAGGGAAAAGACCTAGCGGCCTAAGGAAAAGCAATGACAAGCAAGGCCTGGAAAACAAAGCACGGCCAGAGAAAACACAAGAAAAAGATATAAAAGGAAAACATAAAGCATGGATTGAACATCAAATAAATAAAAAATAATAATAATAATAAAAAAAAAATGCAAAGCATGACCAGGAAAGGCATAGCATAGCAGAACAAAATAGAGGAAAGCAAAGGCAAACAAAGGAAAGCATGGCCCCGTAAAGCAAAAAAAAAAAGCAAGGCCAGGGAGGGCAAAGCTGAGCAAAGGAAAGTAACACCAGGTAAAGCAAAGCATAACCAGGGAAGACAAAGCAAGCAAAGGACAGCAAAGCACTTTGAGGCAAGGCAAAGCACAGCATGGTTTGGAAAAGCAATGCAGTGCCAGGTCTGTAAACCAAAGGTAAACCAAGGAAAGCATGGCCAGGGAAGGGAAAGCTGAGCAAGTCAAAGCAGAGCAAGGGAACGTAGCACAAGGAAAAGCAAAGCATTGCCAGGAAAGCAAAAGCAAAGCAGTCTGAGGCAAAGCTGGGGCAAGAACAGCAGAGGAAAGGAGGTATGGGAAAGCAAAACTGTGCCAGCAAGAGCAAAGCAAAGCGGAGTACGGCAAAACAGAGAGAAGCAAAGCAAACGTAAGGAGCTTGCGGCTAGCCCAGTAAAACCAGTGGGACAGTCTCTAAAAGAAACCTAGCACAGCACAGGAGAGCAGAGCAATGCGGATAAAAGCTGAGCAAGACAGAGTAAAACCCTGCTAAGAAAAAGACCTAGCGGCATAAGGAAAAGCAGTGACAACCAGGGCCTGCAAAAGGAAAGCATGGCCTGTAAAAACACATCAGATAGGTCCAAAAGAAAAACAAAAGAATGTAATGAACATTTAAATTAAAAAAAAAAAAAAAAAAGGAAAAATAATGAGAACAAAAAAAAAAAATAGATGCAAAGCATGTCCAGAAAAGGCAAAACATAGCAAGGCAAAGCAGAGCAGAGCGAAGCTAAACAAAGGCAAGCATGGCCCCATAAAGCAAAACAAAGCATGGCCAGGGAAGGCAAAGCTGAGCAAAGGAAAGTAGCACCAGGAAAAGCAAAGCATAACTAGGAAAGATAAAGCAAACAAAGGAAAGCAAAGCAGTTTGAGGCGAGGCAAGGCAAAGCACAGCACGGGTAGGAAAAGCAAAGCAGTGCCAGGTCTATAAAGCAAAGCTAAACCAAGGAAAGCATGGCCTGATAAAGCAAAACAAAGCAAGGCCAGGGAAGGCAAAGCACAGGAAGGCAAAGCAGAGCAAAGGAAAGTAGTACCAGGAAATGCAAAGCAGTGCTGGGAAAGAGAAAGAAAAAAAAATATTAATGAAAAAAAAATAAAAACAAACAAACAATCAAAAAATAAATAAAACCACAACAAAGCGAAAAAGTTCAAGGTAAGGCAAATCAGAGCAGGGTTAAGAGAAGCTAAGCAGAGCAGAGAAGGAAAAGCAAAGCAATGCCAGGAATACAAAGCAAAGCAAAGCAAAGCATGGCCAGGCAAGGCAAAGCAGAACAAAAGAAAGTAGCAAAAGGAAAAGCAAAGCAGTGCCAGGAATACAAAGTAAAGCAAAACAAAGGTAAGCATGGCCGGAAACTGGAAGTGAGAGCAGGAGCAAGTGAGGCAAAAGAGAGCAAGGCAAAGGTAAAAAAAGGCAAGCGTGGCCCCGTAAAGCAAAACAAAGCACAGCCAGGGAAGGCAAAGGTGAGCAAAGAAAGTAGCACCAGGAAAAGCAAAGCATAACTAGGAAAGATAAAGCAAACAAAGGAAAGCAAAGCAGTTTGAGGCGAGGCAAGGCAAAGCACAGCACGGGTAGGAAAAGCAAAGCAGTGCCAGGTCTGTAAACCAAAGGTAAACCAAGGAAAGCATGGCCAGGGAAGGGAAGGCTGAGCAAGTCAAAGCAGAGCAAGGGAACGTAGCACAAGGAAAAGCAAAGCATTGCCAGGAAAGAAACAGCAAAAGAATCTGAGGCAAAGCAAAGCAAAGCCGGGGCAAGAACAGCAGAGGAAAGGAGGTATGGAAAAGCAAAACTGTGCCAGCAAGAGCAAAGCAAAGCGGAGCAAGGCAAAACAAAGAGAAGCAAAGCGAACGTAGCGAGCTGGCGGCCAGCCCTCCTTTGGGTTCCAGGTGTCTGTGGGGGGGAGACCGGAGAGCTCCATGTTGTGTACAGGTGGCAGCCAGACTTGGACAGTGGCTGGACCCTGATCGCCCCCTCCTCAGCCTTCTTCACAGCTCCTAGTCCACTGTGACACCCGGCAAGAACATTCCTCACACATGTCTTGCTTTAGCTGGTTTTATATATCTATATACATTTTGTTGTTGTTTGTTGTGGATTTCTTCCACCGTAGTTGTGGAATCATGTAGTTCCTTACTGTTTTGAGAACCTCACACACACAACTAGCAGTGTGGCCCACCTGGCAGCTCTCCGCATGGCTAGGGACAAAGTATGGACCATATGGGGTGGCCAGGCCTGCTGCCCCCACGCGCCGGTTCCGAGGGGACAGTGGCTGGGCTGCGGGGAGGCCAAGTTCTGTGTCTGACGGTTTATGCGTTCATAAATTTACCAATCAACTCAGCAGCAAAATCAGTGAGACGGTCTCCAAAGGAAGCCTAGCACGGCACAGGAGAGCAGAGCAATGCGGATGAAAGCTGAGCAAGACAAAGCAAAGCCCTGCTAGGGAAAAGACCTAGCGGCCTAAGGAAAAGCAATGACAAGCACGGCCTGGAAAAGCAAAGCGCGGCCTCTAAAAGCACATTAAAAAGGTCCAAAAGGAAAACAAAAGAATGCAATGAACACTTAAAAAAAAAAAAAAAAAAAAGCAAAACATGTCCAGAAAAGGCAAAACATAGCGAGGCAAAGCAGAGCAAGGGAACGTAGCACAAGGAAAAGCAAAGCATTGCCAGGAAAGAAACAGCAAAAGAATCTGAGGCAAAGCAGGGGCAAGACCAGCAGAGGAAAGGAGGTATGGAAAAGCAAAACTGTGCCAGCAAGAGCAAAGCAAAGCGGAGCAAGGCAAAACAAAGAGAAGCAAAGCAAACGTAGCGAGCTGGCGGCCAGCCCTCCTTTGGGTTCCAAGTGCCTGTTGGGGGGAGACCGGAGGGCCCTCGTGTTGTGTGCAGGTGGCAGCCAGACTTGGACAGTGGCTGTACCCTGATCGCCCCCTCCCCAGCCTCCTTCACATCTCCTGGTCCACCGTGACGTTGGGCAAGTACCATGTCTTGCTTTAGCTGTTTATTTCTTTATTGTTGCCTTTCTTCCAGCGTAGTTGTGGGAATCATGTTGTTACTCCCAAAAAAGACCGTGCTGGGTGTGCAGGCCTGCTGCCCCCTCGTGCCAGTTCCGAGGGAGCGGTCGCTGGGCTGCGGGGAGGCCAAGTTCTGTGTCTGACGGTTTATGCGTTCGTAATTATAGCGATCGACTCGGCATCAAAACCCGCGGGACGGTCTCCGAGAGGAGCCCAGCACGGCACAGGAGAGCAGAGCAATGCGGATGAAAGCCGAGCAAGGCAAGGCAGAGCCCTGCTAGGGAAAGGACGGCGGGGTTGGTTCCCGGCCGGCAGGTGTTCCCCGCCTCGGGGCGCCGCGGGCGCCTCGTCTAAGCGCTGCGGACAGCAGCCGCCAGGTCTACCCGCGCGCGGTCGCCATGTTTGCTTAGCCGGCGGCGACCTGTAGGGGTCGCTGCAGGTCCGGCCGCGAGAACGGCGTCGGGGTCTGCCCGGCAGCGACGGGCGCGCGGGCGCGAGCGCGTTTGCGAGGGCTCCCGTCCGCGGGTCGGTCGAGCGGTTCCCGAGCGGGTCCGATGGCGCGGAAAGCGTCGGAAATTCCCGGAAAGGTGCGAAAAGTGCCGGAAGGGCCCGTGGGAAAAGCGAAGGAAGGCGGGCCGGCGCTGTCGGTTCCCGGCCGGCGGGTCTCCCCGTGTCCCCCTGAGGTTGCCAGGTCTACCGTGTGCCCCCCGTTGCCGCCACGTGTCCCCGTGTCCCCCTGCGGCCGCCAGGTGTCCCGGTGCCCTCCTGCGGCCGCCAGGTCTCCCCGCGTCCTGCCGAGGTTGCCAGGTCTACCGCATCCCCCCGTCGCCTCGTCTGCCGATCCTGCCGCGGCCGCCTGGTGTCCCCGCGTCGTCCCGCGGCCGCCTGGTCTCCCCGTAGCTTCCTGCGGCCGCCAGGTCTACCCGGGCGCGGTCGCCATGTTTGCTTAGCCGGCGGCGACCTGTAGGGGTCGCTGCAGGTCCGGCCGCGAGAACGGCGTCGGGGTCTGCCCGGCAGCGACGGGAGCGCGCGCGCGCGCGCGTTTGCGAAGGCGCACGTCCGCGGGTCGGTCGAGCGGTTCCCGAGCGGGTCCGATGGCGCGGAAAGCGTCGGAAATTCCCGGAAAGGTGCGAAAAAGCCCGAAAAGGCTGGAAAAGTGCCGGAAGGGCCCGTGGGAAAAGCGAAGGAAGGCGGGCCGGCGCCGTCGGTTCCCGGCCGGCGGGTCCCCCTGAGGTTGCCAGGTCTACCCGCGCGGAGGAAATAGCCGCCGGTCGGGCGGAGGGAACGGCGGCCAGGTCTACCGCGTGTCCGACGGGACTTGGAAGGCCGCCGTGGGGCTGGAGGTAGACTAGCAGGTCGTGCCACGGCTCGGAAGGGGTGGTAGGCGTCGCTGTTTCTCTGTGCCTCCAGTTAGGTCGAGGTAAAAGTCGGTTGCGCTCGGCTGCCTCGCCGCGGTAGGCTGGAAAAGGACGTGCGCCGCTTGTGAGGCAATGACTTTTGTGTCCGTCTATAGGAGAGAGTGAGGACTCTGCTCCGCCAGCGGTGTCGAGCGAGCGCTTGGGGCTTGGAGAGCCGGCGCGCGAGAAGGGGGCGCGCGGCGTCGGCGGTGGCGTCGGCTCGGGCGTGGGTTGTGCGGAGCGGTAGCCGCCAGCGGTTTGCCGAGCCAGCTGCCCTCCCCGCCGGCGAGCGAGAAGCGGTCTCGCGCGTGCGAGTCGCCGGAGAAAAGCAGCAGCGAGCCGCGAGCTCAGAGCTGTGGAGAGAGGGAGCGGCCAGAAGCCGGCGGGCGG
>NW_028181424.1:577500-583504 GCF_964211825.1 Aythya ferina
CCGGCCGAGGCCGCTCCCGGGCGCCCCCGGCAGACGAGCTTCCCCCCGCCCCCCCCCCCCCCCCGATTGCTGGGTAGACCTGGCGGCCCTTCGGGGGGCGGCATTTTCCGGCGAATGGTAGACCTGGCGGTCCGTCGGAGCGAAGCGTGCCTCCGCCTCCCCGGCTACGCTCTGCACGGCAGTCCGAGGGACGCTCGCGCCTCTGTCCCGCTTACAGCCGGCACACGGGCTCGCCTGCTCGCCAACGGGCTGTGCCGCTTCGGCTCCTCGCCTTGACGCCACGCTACACCTGGCGGATCGGGGCTGGGAGGGGAAGGGGGAGGAAGAGGGGAGGGGATTCACCTGTCCACTTCAGCACGACGAGGACCGTAGAGCTGGCGGCCGTCAGCTAACGGCGGCTGCCTACGCGCTTTTCTGGAGCCCTTCGCTTTCTTCCCCCGCCCTTCTTTTTGCTTCCCTTCTGCTTTCTCATTCCTTTCTTCATCGATTCGTTGGCTGAACGATCGATCCATCGATTCCTTGATTCATTCACTCACTCATTCATGCACTCATGCACTCACTCACTCACTCATTCATTCATTCATTCATTCATTCATTCATTCGTTCGTTCGTTCGTTCACAAATACACCTCTTCTCGTTCCCTCCCTTCCCCCCTTCTCCCCGTTGCCACGCCGCTCTTCCCCAGCAGCCGGCCGAGAAGCAGGGCAGAGCTCAAGATCGCCGCGAGGCGGGGAAGCGCCGTGTAGACGGACGGGGCTGCGGGCGGCGGACAGCCTCTGCCCTCGCTCGCCCGCGAGCCCGAGCCGAAGCGCAAGCCCGAAGCCGACTCCGAGCCCGATCCGCCCCGGCCGCGGAGCCGAGCGTCGCAGGAGGCGAGGCAGCTCCCGCCTGCCCGCCTTTGCGGGGGCCCCGGACGGGGCCCGCCCGGGGAGAAAAACGCTGGAGGCGAGCGCGAGCTCGTCGCTCTGCTCCCTCCCGCGCCATCTAGCTGCCCGCCGGCCGGGACACGGGCTCGGCGGGAGCCTGACGACCAGCCGGCTTGAAGCTCCGTGCCCGGAATAATGCGGACCCCTCTCGCCTACGTGTGGCGCCGGCTTCCCGCCGAGCGGAGCGGAGCGGAGCGGCCGGCGACGAGCTAGGAGGATTGCCCCTCCCGCCGCCCCCCCGCCCGACGGCTCGGCGGGGCTGCGGCGTGACGGGCGGGGGAGAGGGGGGGAGACGAGCCGGCGCCGCTCGAGAAGCCGAGAGCGCGGCCGCGCGCGGCCCCTGGCTGCATCGGGCTGCCGCTCGCTCTGCCGTCAGGGGCTCTGGCTCGCCTGCGAGCCACCCGTGCGACTCTGCGTGGCTGCGCGTGTGTCACTGCACTCAGCGATCCGTGCGAAACGAGGCGAAGCGAAGGCGCGCAACGGAGAGGCGGAGCGCCGCCAGCCAAAGCCAGGCCAAGCGGCGCCGGCAAAAGCAAAGCGAAGCGGAGGAGGAACGGCAAAGCGGAGCGAGGCGGAGCAGACGAAGGAAAAGCAAACGAGTGCCACGAACGCGACGCCAAGCAAAACTCAGCGCTTCCACGAAAAGCAAAGCGAAGCAGGGCCGGCAAAAGCAAAGCAAAGGGGAGCAACTGGCGGCCGGTCTGCCGCGGGCTCCGAGTGGCTCTGGCGTTGGGTAGACGTGGCGGCCGGAGTCTGAGAGCGAACGCTTTCTCCGCACGCTTTGTACGACCTCTCGTCTCCCCGCCGACAAGCGGGACCCGTGCTTTCTTGTTGCTGCTGCTGCTGCTGCTGCTTGTGTTTGTTTTTCTTTTTCCCCTTTTTCTTTTTAAAAGCGTGAACGATTCGAATGAATGGCGCCTCCCAGCCGTTCCCCTGCACGCGAGAGGCGTGTGGATAGACCTGGCGGGCCGCCGGAGGGAAGCGTGCGGGCACGCGCCCGTCTGTGCATGCGTGCGTGTGGCCGTGTAGACGAGGCAGCCGGGCCGCTCTCGAGCAGTGGCCGTGACGGCGGGGTAGACCTGACGGCTCCACGAGGCGGGAGGGGGCGGGGGGACAGAGCTGGGAGGAGGGAGAAGTAGACCTGGTGGCTCCACGGGGCGGGAGGGGGCGGGGGGACAGAGCGGGGAGGAGGAGGGAGAAGTAGACCTGGTGGCTCCACGGGGCGGGAGGGGGCGGGGGGGAGAGAGCGGGGAGGAGGAGGGAGAAGTAGACCTGGTGGCTCCACGGGGCGGGAGGGGGCGGGGGGGAGAGAGCGGGGAGGAGGAGGGAGAAGTAGACCTGGTGGCTCCACGGGGCGGGAGGGGGCGGGGGGGAGAGAGCGGGGAGGAGGAGGGAGAAGTAGACCTGGTGGCTCCACGAGGCGGGAGGGGGCGGGGGAGAGAGCGGGGAGGAGGGAGAAGTAGACCTGGTGGCTCCGCGGGGCCCGGAGGGTGGGAGGGACGGGTAGACGTGGCGGCCTGCATCTGACAGCGGCCGTCTACGCACTTCAATGGCCGCCTCCGCCCCCTCCCCACTTCTCCCTCCCTCCCTCTCCTCCGCCCTTTGCAGCCTTTGCAGTGGACGGGGCGGGGCGGGGCGCCGGCGCCGGTCGGGAAGGCGAGGGCGCGGCCCCGGACCCCGGCTGCTTCGGGCCGCAGCTCGCTCTGACGTCAGAGGCTCTTGCTCGGCCGCCAGAGGCTCGCCACCTGTGCCGCTCAGTGCGGCTGACTGCCTGGCCGCTTTGCTTGAGCCGCTTTGCAAAATAACTACTCTTATCTTTACGTTTATTATTAGTTAGTTCTGTTGCCTGTTTTCCGCTGTAGCTTCAGGAATCGTGTCATTCCTTACCGTCTTTCAAAACCTCCCCCACCCCCCTAGTCCTCAGCTCCCCCTCACCCCCCCCCCCCCCCCCCCCCCCCCCCCAGCCTCCTCAGGCAAATGGCAGTTGAGCTCAGGTGGCGGCTCCCCAGTCAGCGGGGGTCCTGGAATAGACTTGGCTGGGTGGCCGACCCCCGCACCCCCACCTGCCAGCTGCGAAGGGACGGTTGGCGGGCTGTGGGGAGGCCGAAGTAGGTGACCCAGCGTTCCTGTGTGTGTAAACGCATCAAAAGAGCAAAAAACAAAGCGGAGTAGGAACGGCAAAGCAGAGCAAAGAAAAGGAAATCGGTGCCGGGAATACAAACCAAAACCCCCCAGAAAGATGCAGCTCTAAGGAAAGCATGTCGAAGCAGGTGCGGGAAAAGCAAAGCGGGGAAGAGCGACGATAAGTAAAGCGAGGAAAAGGAAAGCAAAGCAAAACGAACCCAAATCATTGGGAATCGTGTAATGTCGCTTATCGTCCTAAAAAACCTCACCCAAGCCCGTCCCCAGACGAACAGCAGCAGCGGGACCCACCTGGCGGCTCGCCGGACAGCGGGGGATGAGGAATAGACCATGCTGGCTGGGTGGCCAGGCTTCCTGTCGCCACCCTCCAGCTCCCGGGGGACAGTCGTCGGGCTGCGGGGAGGGAGGCCACGGTGTGCGCCTGAGGCTTTATGCGTTCATAAATACACCGATCGACTCGTCGCCCAAATCGGTGCGACGGTCTGCCAAAGAAGCCTACCTAGCACGGCAAAGCAGAGCTGAGCAATGCAACGCAAAGCAGAGCGAGACAAAGCAAAGCCCTGCTAGGGAAAAGAAAGAGGCAAAAGGAAAAGCAAAGCCAAGCAGGGCAAGAAAAACCAAAGCAGAAGAGGTCCAGGAAAAGAAAAGTGGTGGCACGAATACAAAGTAAAGCAAAGCAAAGCAAGGCAGGGCCAGCAAAAGCAAAACAAAGAAGGGTGGGGAAAAACAAACAAACAAAAAAAACACTAAGCTAAGGATTTCCTGGGGGGTGGGGGAAAGAAAAGCGGTATCTTGAATACAACGTCAAGCAAAACAAAGCAAGGCAGGGCCAGCAAAAGCAAAACAAAGAAAGGCGAGAAAAACCAAAGCAAAAGAGGTCCAGGAAAAGAAAAGCGGTGTCTTGAATACAACGTCAAGCAAAACAAAGCGAGGCAGGACCAGCAAAAGCAAAGCAAAGAAGGGCGAGAAAAACCAAAGCAAAGGAGGTCCAGGGAAAGAAAAGCGGTGTCACGAATACAAAGTCAAGCAAAACGCAACAAAGCGAGGCCAGGAAAAGCAAAGCACGGTCAGCAAGAGAAAATCCAAAGTAAAACAGGGCCAGGAAAAGCGAAGCAGTACCTTGAATACAAAGCGAAGCGAAGCAACGCAGGGCCAGGGAAAGCACAAAGCAAAGCAAAACGGTGCTGCCAAAACAAAATGCGGAGTTAACTTAGCGTCAGTCGAAATCGCACCCCCCACCCACCCCAGAGGAAAAGGGGCCCGTTGCTGGCTTACGGGGAGCTGGGCGTTTGAGAAGGCCAGGGTGTGGCAGCGGCCCCCGGTTGCCTCGGGCCGCCTCTCGCTCTCGCTCTGACGTCAGAGGCTCCTGCTCGGCCGCGAACGGCTCCCCACCTGTGCCACTCAGTTTGGCTGGCTGCCTGGCTGCTTTGCTTTAGCTGCTTATCGTTATATAAATTAATAATAATAATAATAATAATAATAATAATAATAATAATAATAACAACAATAACAATAATGCTATTATTATATACTACGAAAAAGTTATTAGAAATAAAAGTATTAAATAGTAATAGAAATAAATATCATTAAAACGTAATACAAATAGTAGAAGTAGGAATAATAATAGTCTTCTCCGTCTGTTTCCCCCTTTCGTTTTAGGAATCGAGTAGTTATTGATTGTTGTTCTCAACCCACACCCCTCCCCAGACGAATAGCAACGGAGCCCACCTGCTGGCTCTCCGGACAACGGTGGGCAACAAAATAGACCTGGCCCGGTAGCCAGATCCCTGTCCGTGCCCGCCAGCTCCGAGGGGACAGCTGCCGGGCTGCGGGCCGGCTAACTTTTCTGTGTGTTCAGAAACAAGTTTCATGAACTTCTTTATGCATTCATAAAGACAGCAAAGCTAAGGAAAGGAGCACAGGGAAAAACAAAGCGGTGCCACGAAAGGGAAAGCCAAGGAAAGAAAGCACTTTGAGGCAAAGCAAAGCACAGCGAGGCTAAGAAAGGTCCAGAAGAGCAGAGAAGGGAAAGCAAAGCACTGACAGGAATACGAAGCAAAGAAATAAAAAATAAAGCATGACCGCACAAGTAAAAACGTAGCAGGCTCAGGAAAGAAAGAGCAAAACAAAGCAAAGCAAAGCAAATCAAAGCCAAATGTAGCACAAGGAACAACACAGCATTTCCAGGAGAGAAAAAGCAAAGCAATCTGAGGCAAGAACAGCAGAGGAAAGGAGGTATGGAAAAGCAAAACTGTGCCAGCAAGAGCAAAGCAAAGCAGACCAAGGCAAAACAAAGAGAAGCAGAGTGAACGTAGCGAGCTGGCAGCCAGCCCTCCTTTGGGTTCCATGGGCCTGTTGGGGGGAGACCGGACGGCTCCATTTTGTGTACAGGTGGCAGCCAGACTTGGACAGTGGCTGGACCCTGATCGCCCACTCCTCAGCCTTCTTCACAGCTCCTAGTCCACTGTGACAGCCGGCGAGAACCATGTCTTGCTTTAGCTGGTTTTATATATCTATATACATTTTGTTGTTGTTTGTTGTGGATTTCTTCCAGCGTAGTTGTGGGAATCATGTAGTTACTTATTGTCTCTGAGAACCTCACACACACAACTAGCAGTGTGGCCCACCTGGCAGCTCGCCGCATGGCTAGGGACAAAGTATGGACCATGTCGGGTGGCCAGGCCTAGTGCCCCCACGCGCTGGGTCCGAGAGGACAGTGGCTGGGCTGCGGGGAGGCCAAGTTCTGTGTCTGACGGTTTATGCGTTAGAAATTTACCAATCAACTCAGCAGCAAAATCAGTGAGACGGTCTCCAAAAGAAGCCTAGCACGGCACAGGAGAGCAGAGCAATGCGGATGAAAGCTGAGCGAGACAAAGCAAAGCCCTGCTAGGGAAAAGACCTAGCGGCCTAAGGAAAAGCAATGACAAGCAAGGCCT